>NW_026558983.1:0-96130 GCF_026930045.1 Uloborus diversus
GAGAGCTTAATTTAAATTGAGCCTGATTGTTGAACATGTGTCACTTGAAACAGATTTATTTTCGAGGTAGACCGTGCAACGTCGGGTAACGCACTTATCTAGAAAATGGAAGCTTCTGCTTAGTTTTTTTCTCTAAAAGATTAATAGATGTTACGTACCTATTCACAGCAAAAAGCATTAAAAAAAAATATGCGCGTTATATTAAAACTTAATTTACATTTTTCTTAAAACCTTTATTCCGGGGTTGAACTACAATTATGTCACCTTTGAAACAATATATGATTTATAAATTACACACAAAGTGGTACTGAATCATTTCATCTAGCACAGTAACAATTAAGTATTCATTGCTTAATATGCCTTTGATTAACATTTTGCATTGGGCTAAGTACTTTCAATTTGCATAAGATTTGCGTTGGATTGATAAGCGACGAACAATTAGTAGATCACAAAGATGTAGCATACGATATGCAATCAAATCGCAATTTTGTTACCGGTAATGCAGTGCTGATAAGGATGGGTTCAAACCATAGATGAATCTTCGGATAGTCAGCAAAGGTATTTTGGAAAATTCAAATAGTACTCATTTATTTGTAGGTTTATCATGCCGGTTCGAATTAAACGAAACGTTGCCATGGAAATAGGATATTTTAGTACAATACTATCCCAGCAAAAACAACCCTATTGTAAAAATTTCCCCGCCAAGAAAACCTTTAACTTTTCCCCACAAAAAAAGAAAGCCTTCATCTTAAACCAAAAAAACCTCAGCCTTAAGAAGCCATGATGTCTAGTTTGCCCGCCAAGTATCTGCCAAACTATCATCCTCCCTGTTCTCCTCTTTCATCACACCTACTTGCGTTAGAACCTCCTCCCACCTTCAACTCCTCAGAAATATGGATATATCCTTTAAATTGTTTATCTAGTTTATCGGGAAGCTTTTTGCTCACCAAGCAACCACATCAACTAGAAAAGCTTCCCGCCAAGCAAGAGAAACAATTTAAGTATAACACAGAGATATAAAATTAAAACCCCCTAAAAGGTTTTTCGCGATTTTCGCAGTAAAACAGTTAAAAATTTTAAAATTTAATGCCAAAATAAAGAGATTTTTTTCCCGCGTCTGATAAAATGTATTTGAAACTTCCATGTTTCATAGAATTCGAATTACAACGTTTTATTAAAGCAGATTTTAATAACGGCTAAGCCTTTATTCACGCAATTGATAACCGAATTCATTGTTGGCCGACAAGGAAATGAAAACCAATGATTTAAAAATTTTATATGTTGCCAGTTTCTATTTAATAGCAAATAAAATACTTGACATTAATTTTCTTTACTAATAATGAAGCTGAAAGTCTCTCTGTCTGGATGTCCGGAGGATGTCTGGATGTCTGTAGGATCTCTGTGATGCGCATAGCGCCTAGACCGTTCGGCCGATTTTCAAGTTAGTTTGTATCATGGGGGTGTGCACCTCGAAGCGATTTTTTTGAAAAATCGATGTGGTTCGTTTTCTATTTCAATTTTAAAAACAAAATTTTCATAAGATGGACGAGTAAATTACGAAATTATCATAACGTGGAACGTAACATGGGCACAAGCCAATTGGCGAGATACGAAATTATCATAACGTGGAACTGTAACATGGGTACAAGCCAATTGGCGCGAAAATTCACCATACATTATTTGTAAATATACAGGCGAACCAAAAGACCTTTTAATTTTTCTATTGCTCGCAAAGCCGCGCGGGTACCACTAGTTAGTAATATAAGGTTTTTAAAAAGATTTTCAATTTTCCATCTTGATTCTACAATTGCAACTCAGTCGGGGGGGGGGGGGGGTAAAACATTTAATTTTATCGTTGCTTGTTTGCTCTTTAATTATGAACGTAATTGCTCTGTTTTAAGAGTGATCGTTAAGAAGAGATTTTACTGTATGAAAAAAAATATGATTAAACATTAATGTCACATACTTATTTTTTTATGATGAATATTTTTCCCATAAAAACATTAACATAACATAAATGAGAGCTAGGCTCTAAGTTTTGTATCCATCATTCAACTGTGCTTCATTCAACTCTCCTTGAATAGCAAGCACTTATATTGATGAGAACCACTCTTCTATCTACGTTGCTAATAACTTGAATTGCAAATTAACTAACTACTCATCCAATGAATCCAGATATCAATTGCTCGTAAATATCTTTGTGAAACTTCATTTGTTATTCTTTGAAAAGTAGAGCAGTTTAGTTTCCAAAAGTTTCAAAATTTGTTGAATTACATCTTTTCTCTTCGTACAATTTCTTTTCCAGAAAATTAAACTTTACAGTCTCAACCGTATAATGAGCTTTTAAATATGATTGCTTTTCAATTATGGTTTTCAAACAATTAACTTTTCTACGGCGCTATTCATTCCATGATGTACCACAGGAAAATTAATCTGTTTTACTATCGTTTGCATTGAAGAAGTAAGCGGATTCTGTTCAATAATGTATAATTTTTATCACTATAAATATTACTAATAAGGAATGATGTTTCAATTGATTTAATTGAATATTGATTTTAGTACCTTTTTAATGCCTAATCATTTTAAGAACCGTTATGGGATATAGAAGTCTCCCAAGTTCAAAATTTCCCTTTTTTTCCCCGGTTAAAAACACAGCAAACTTCCAGCTTTTACCGTCAAAGCCAATGTCCCCAAAGATTTTTTTTTAGTCTTATTCTACACGTTTATTAAAAATAAATATTTTAATATATTGCAAAAAAAAAAAAATAAATAAATAAAAATAAAAAATAAAATAAATAAATAAAAAAAAAAATAAAAAAAAAATAATTAACAAAGCAAAAAAAAAAGTGACAAATTTACATTGTTAAATCTGAAGAAATGGTTATGAAAATTACCATGTTTGTTATGTGGTATTTATACTTGTATCAATAATGCATATTTATGCTGAGAACAATTCACTGAAAATCATTTGTCATATTCTAGTCCTCTATGAAACTATTTCATGCAATTATTATACAGTGTCCAGATCATCTAAAAATGTTCTTATACAAATCATTATTTTTTTTTACGCTATTGCTAATATAATTTCATAAAATTAAATTTAAAAAATAGGGAAGGCCGCGTATGGTTGATATTCGTTATACATTTTAATTTTTCGTACTATTTTTGACTTTAATGTTACGTAATAAAATAAAATTTTATGTAATACTATTACTGTTTTCTTACCAAATAATGATTTCAACACTTGTGTTAACATATTTTTTTCACATAAAAAATCTTGAATATACATACATATTTTTGAAGTGTATCGGCCACGTGAGTCAAGTCGATACGCTAATGAATAAACTGTTGTACTCACGTAATAAGCAACGAATTGAAGTTTTAAAAAGTTGTTTTAAAAGAAAACTTAATTAAAATGTTTTACATCTTAATTAAAGTTAGAGTTGACAAAACACAATTAGTGAGTTAAAATTATTACACGTATCAATTGACCAAGCACGATGCATCAACTCGATCCAAACAACTCCATTATGTTTACTCAAAAGTGGAGAAAAAATAGCTTCGAATATAAGCAAATTCTGTTAGGTAAAATAATGCGTCCTAATTCTAAGAATACATTAATATATTGCTTAACCTGACATAATTACTGAAACACCTTGCATGACAGTTGAAATCAAATCATAAAAATTTACTTTTGGTCACGAACAGATAACTCTCAAACAAAAAAAAAGACAGACTCTTCCACGCACATATGTTGAATAAATATAAAGTTGGTTGCATCTTCATAAAATTCTCAGTTCTGGGAACATACGCACTTGAAAATTTAAGCCATTGCATCAACTTAACCCTGTCGATTGGGCTCGGTCTCCCCTACGGAAATATTGTATACTTATCAATGCAGCAATTAAATATTAAACGTGACGCTATTTCTCAAAACTACAACAAAATAACAAGAAGCGCATTCTCACTCAGGAATGGGGACGTCTACAAAAGATGTTACAGTTTGGTCAGTGGAGTTTGTGGTTTTTTTTAATGGTCGTACATTTGTGACAAGGGGGAGGAATGTGACAAGAAGTGTGTCAACAAATATTTTGGGAAACCCACAAACATTTGAAAAAGTGTAAAGACAGAAATTTTTTTATTTCGAATTACGATGTAAAAAGTCGTGCTTTGATTCTAATTACAAGTTAGGTAATACACTGGCCTCAAAAAGTTAAGGTACAGCCGGTTTTTTTGCGTCTAATTTGCAAATGAATGAATGTAGAAACAAAACATTTTGAAGATATGTGCATTAAATAATTTTTTATTGAATGCGTCACAGAAATTTGTATAATTGTATTGTAAAAACGATTTGTAACAAAAAAAGTAATATTTGCGGAAAAGTATTCTTGAAGAAAACAGAACATCACAGTGCTATATAGTAAAATGTCATAGAAACAATACAAAAATGGGTTCTAATAATTAATGTGTCTCCCCCTAACTTGAGTGCATTGGGGGGTACCGATTTTCCATGCAGTTTATTAAGTTGTCAGACACCGGAATAGGAAGCAAAGCCAGACACAGATTAAGCCCTAATCCAGCTCATGTAACGACCTTGGAGGAGTATTTAAAGCAGCAACCTGTCTACACAGATAGTCCCAAAGCTGTTCTATCTGATTCAGGTCTGGAGATCGAGCTGGCTATTCCATTCATTCCAAACCGTGGTCCTCAAGATACTCCTCAACAGTTCGAGCTCGGTGAGATCGTGCATTACCATCCATCAGAATAAAGTCATTAGAAAATAGCACTAGCATATGGACGGACATATGGATCAAGGATCTCATCCCGATATATCAGACCACTCAGAGTTCCTCCATGAAACACATGCAGGTCAATGTGACCACTGAGCGAGATCCCTGCCCAAACCATGATTCCAGCATCTCTATAACTGTGCTTTTCAACAGTGTTGGATTGATGGCATCCAGTACGCTGTTTAATCCAGATCAGTAGACACCCTGAATCACTCTCCAATGTAAATCTGGACTCGTGGTGGTTGGTTTTAAATGTTGTTAAAGTTCGTTATTATCATTCATGCAAACTATGCATTTTATTGTTACTGCTATTTTTTTAATGATGAGCTTCGAAAAACGTGTTGAACCTTAACTTTTTGAGACCAGTGTAGTATAGCTTAACATGTGGAGTAAGAGAGGCCAAAATATTGAGAAAATGTGTGACGTCATTTATGGATGGCGCCAAAGGGCCTACAATCGAAATACTTGTTGGTTGAGAGGGCTTTTATTCTATTTAAAACAACTGCTTGCAAATTGTAGAGACACCTAAGCTCTATGCTCCTTCCCGCTTATTATTCCAAAACGTAAAGCGCTGCAAGCGCTGGCTGAATTACGTAAGTATATTATGGTAAAGAATTTAGTGGCAACCAGAGAGAGATGAATCAAGTTCGAAAACGAGCGCAAGCTCTGTGTAAAAGCGAGTAATTCGCTACGTCCAGAATAAATGTGGTTTAATCACCAGTGAAAATATGTACATAGATAGGCTTCAATAAAGATGATAAGTTTTTTAGAGTCGCAATAATTTGAACTACCACTGACCAAGAATAGACTAGAACCAATTTTTCGAACACAAATATGTGAAATTATGTTTAATAAAGGAAAACACTCCTCCAAAATTTGAACTAAACAGAGTTTATTTGAAGAAATTTTAGGAATAATACTCACAATAATTCATATTGCTCCTGACTTTGGTTTATTTCGATTTTCGAGAATATTTAATTACGTAAGAGTTTCAATTATAGAATTGGAATTTCAAAGAACAAAAAAGAAATAATAGCTGCCTGAATGAGCCAGAAAATTTCTCAAATGTAGGGTCAATTGATTATTAGATTATTAGACCAGAATGAGCCAGAAAATAATTATTCTTTCGGGAAGCGACGAGTATTGTGGTTAGGATATCGGAATAGAGAGGGTTTAAGTTCCGGGGAACAAAGACTCGCCAAGTAAATGTGATGCACATGCTTGTCAAATTTGCGGACCGAAAGTCTTATTGTTCAGCAGTTACCTCGACATCAGGAAACTGACAAAAAATTTCCTTCTCTTCGACCTGGTGTCTGAATTGTGGAGGTGGAGATGATTGGTGGCACCATCTCTCGACGGCTAAGCCATGTATTTCCCTGTGTTAGAGCAATTATGGTCGCCAACTAAGTGCCCTTAGCAAATGTCGCTGCCACCTTAGATCATTAAGGCTGCCACCTGTGGCACTGACAAGAGAAACATCGAATGGATGGAGAATTAAGAGCTAAAAGAATAATTATAAATCATTCATAAATTAAAATTGACTGATTATTAAAGGAGCAGGACATTATCATTAAAAATGCGAGTTTGGACGGTGGACTGCATAAAAAGTTTTGTTCTTGACGCGAGAACAGTTACAGCATGGTTATGGATTAGACTTACTGCTAAAAAACCTATCTGGTTTAAAGGTCAGCACTTCCGATGGGGAACGAATATGTTGATTGTTTGATGAACAGTCACTCCTTTAAACAGATTAACAAAAAACACATTAATTGAAGTAACAGTTTCAGAGACTAATGATTATCATAAACGATGATCAGCGCACATGAAATTTTGAACAAGTAAACACTGTTCAAAATGTGCTGGAATGTCTGCAAGGGTCACTGTGTTGCGTAATTAGTTCATTATACCTAACGTATTTACAGGTGATGTAAACTAAGGAAATGACCTTTCAGTGGAAGAGAATTAGATGGGCCAAGATTGTCACTTTGCATTTATCAAACCCAAAGCAACTATTGCTTTAGTCCTCATGGGTCAGATAACATGTGTTTTCTGAATTAACGTCTCCATAAGAGCAGCACAAAGAGCCAGATTGGCTGATGGGCTGCCCATTACGAAGTCTTTGAGAAATCAGCTCTTTGTCGCGGTCGCAGTGAGCATAATTTCAATCAGAATGTACTAGACAACTGAATAGAGGTACATAAGTGGCAAACAAATCAGTAGTAACTTGTGAAATATGGAAATTAATAACAAAATATTCCATTAAATCGTTTTAGTACTTCATCTAAGATACAAACTTATTTGTTCGACCTGCTGAATAATTTATTATTCCGTTCAGCTTTCGATTATGAAGAGAATCAAGTAATTATTTTGTTCATATAGAAAGCATTTGCTTAGTGTGCACCTATCATTTTTTTTTTCATTAAAAACAAAACAAAACAAAAAAAAAAAAAAAAAAAAATACGAGAGAATATTTTTATAATAGTTCCTTACCAAATTAAGAAACCATGAATTTGATCACGATTAAAAAAATAGATTGGAAAACAATTTCTTGCTGATTCTGAACAGTTAAGAAGTTGAGAAATCTTTTAAAACTTTTCGTAAGAAATATTTCTTGAAGAAATACAGTTTACTAAACTAAGTAAAAATAAAGTCTATCCGCACTTAAAATTATTAAATATTTTCTTACATTTTAATGTTTTGTGAAACATTAGATATTTTAACTTTTTTAGCTCCAACCTCATGTATCTGCGATACATGAAGGTCCATGATGTAAAATCAAGTGCTTTTTGCAATTGAAAAAAAAGAAGATATTTTACATATAATTTTAGATCGATAATTCTTTTAATACTAGAAAAATAGATAACAAGAACAAATAAACTAGCCTCCATTGTAGTACAATACATTACTAGATGTGCTGGCATAAAATTATCGAGATGACAAGATTCGGACTATTACATATAGAAATAATAATTAATATTTAGAATTTGAATATTCCTCTGAGAAAGAACATCTGTGCCTACACCGTGATGGACAAATGATTGTTTAAAAAATTAATACCACAAAAGAACATGAAGATGCCATTAAGAATGGCCGTTAAAAAGAAGATAAATGAAAAGTTAATCAGTGTAAAATGATGGCTGCATTATACTAATAATTATTTTTTGTTTAGTTTAAGCCGAAAAAGATTTTTAGATGCTCAAATACTTCATCCTTAAATACGCATAGAGTACAATTCTTGTTGCACTTTTCCAGATGGCTGACTTTTAATCTAAAACTGTGCGTATAAAAAAAATGACTGAAAGAAAAACTTTCTATTTTGTTTCAGAATGAAATTTTATTTAGCGAGCAACTGATAAAAATTTCGGATGAAGAAAGAACAGTAAAAATATCACATTTCAATATTTTGTTCCTTATGTTATACTTGTGTTTTTACCGACTCTTTCATTATTTTCCAGTAATTTCAGTTGATTTTGCTAAGATAATAAGCCTCCTTCAGAGTTTTTGATGTCTTTGAACTGAACATAAAAACAACTACTTTCGGGATTTGTGGTTCATAGCATTTTTTTTATACGCAAAGCGCATTAATGATCAAAACAATTTGAAAATCAATGAGTTCGTAGAGAACCAAACGAGCACGGAAGTCGGTCAGCACCGGATCTGTGGAATTACGAAAAATATTTGTTGGTTATGGAAGTAGGATGTTTTTCACGATTTTTTCTATTGAGAAATAAATTTCTAACCTATCTGAAAAATATAGTACGTTTAATGTTACGCTCACCTTATTTCTGCTTTAAATTTTCAAACCAGCCTTTATTCTTAGTGAAATATAATCAGAAACTGGTTTTGACTTCAGGGAACTCAGGGCTAAGAAAACATTGGGACAACCACGACATCGTAATACAGTAAAACCTGTCTACAACGATACTGTTAGGACCTGAAAAAATATTGTAAAATACAGGTTATCGTTGCAGACAGTTTGATTTTTTATGCTGCCATTTTGCTAAGATCAAAGGAAAATATCATTATAGACAGGTTTATTGTTATAGACAGTATTGTTATTGACAGATTTTACTATATTAATCCCCCATACCACAACATATTACATTCTAGCTAAACAGAGATATTTCAATCGCTAAAAAATTACTGCATCAGGAGTGCCCATCTAGAGGGAGGGGAGGGGTGGGTCATGGCGCAGACATATTTTTCTCATTTGGGGGGGGGGGGGGGGTTCTGGTTTTCTTTTTTTTTGGGTGAGTCTCCGCGAAATTGAGGGGGATGCGCCCTTGCCATTAGGAGGGGGGGGGTACCCCTGGCTACATTGTGTTGAACACAAATGCATACACTCTAGACAGGAACTCGCAGGCTTAGGTCCTTCTATAACTTAATCACTATACTGTAAGAAAACTCCAAAACGTCCGAGATTATTTCCAGGTATGGGATTTCAGAAGTTTCTACCAGATTAGTGTAAAAAACAAATATCTTTGAGAATATGTTTTCTGAATTGGAACAAGTTGCACGCATATTAGTTTCTCACAGTTCTGAAAAATATTTTAAGCTACCATTGTGAAGATAGACTCATCTTCTTTATTAGGCATTCTCAGTGGCATAGCTACACTTTCTGCCGCTCAAAGCGGTTCCTGAATTTGCCACCCTCTTGATGAGAAATAGTTAATAACAGATTAAAGAGTCAAAAATATTCAAAATAAAAATGAGAACTTAATTAAGAAGAAAGGAAACTTACTTTTTTTCCATATTTTTCTTGCGAAAGAAAAAAAGAAGTTCATGGCTCCACCGAAAAATTCCAAAAAAAGTCGTCAAAATTACTCAATTTTAGGCAATTTTTAGTAATGCTAATAAAAGAGGCTAGGGGCTTCCTCCAAAAATTTTTTACGAAACTAAAGACAGTTTTAAGCTTTTTTTGACGTTAGAGGGTCCGGGTTTCGCAAGGAAATTTTCCGAAATTGAAGTGTTAAAAGCAGTTTTAGGCTATCGTTGGATGCGTCAAGAGAAAGGGGAAGGTTCGGGGGCACTGTTCGGAAAGTTTTTCGACTAGAATGAGAAACACACATTTTCCCTTAAACGCGAACAAAGACTGGATTCTTCTGAAATATTTTCAAAACTGAAATCAATCTTAGGCTATCTTTGATGACGTCAAAAGAATAGAAAACGTTCGGGATTTCTCTGGAAATTTTTCGATGCCGAAGTTTCAAAAACACAATTATGGGCCACCTTTTGGTGGCGTTAGGGGACGACCAAATGTCCCAAAAATTATCGGCAATTCAGATCCATCTACCGTGGAAATTTTTTAAAAGTGACGTCCTAAAACAGCGACTTAGGCTTTGTTTGATAACGTTATTAGAAAGAGGTTTGGGGGGCGGAGGGGTTCCCACCAAAAAACTTTTTCGGAACAAATGCTCATTTATCATTGGCTCTTCATCAATCACCAGAATAGGCTTTCCGGACTTCCATCAGAAATTTTTGAAAACGATATTTAGAGCCGTCAGTGGCCGACTAGCTAAAAGTGAGGCCCTAGGGCAGCGTTTCTTAAATTGTGTTCCGCGAAACCCCAGGGCTCCACAAAGTTCTCTCAGGGGATCCATGAGATTTGTATGTTTTCATTCCACATCTTCCAAATTAGTCACTTAAAAAATCGATAAAAACTTTTTCCAAAAGTTAAAAATAAATTTACTTTTACTTTCGTATACTAATCTGAGCTTTATTACCTATCAGGGTTAGCCACGATAGTAATAATTTTATTTGTCGCCCCTTCAATTTCGAAAAAAATCCGGAAGAAGCTACTGAGCCCCTAATATCCCCAAAGATAGTTTAAAAGTGACTTCAATGTTGAAAAACTTATGGTGTTACTCCCCAAATTCCCTTTAATGCATCATTACCAAATAATACCTGAAATTATGATTTTTACGGAAAATTTCAAATATTCTACTATGAACACTAGCCACTCTCCTAGTATCTATGCAAGCAGTTGAAAGCACAAATTTAACATTTAACAAGTGATTACCAATTTAAGTCAAAATAACATACAATGACATCAAAGTCTCTGATTTATAAAGAACTTTAAAAATTGTAGTAAAATAAGAGACTTCTTAAGTTTTAAAAAATTTTTCTTGGTAACTTTTAGTGAATTATTAACACTATTGTAGGTAAAACGCATCAGTATTTCTTTCCCTAACTAAGAAAATATTTTAATCATATAACTCATGCATAAATTCTGAGGTTATTTATCCCTTTTAAAAATACTCAGAAGCACAAATAGGCATAGGCGGATCGTACGAGTTGCCAAGTGGGGGGAGGGGGCAATTGTCCTCTCACTTTTAACAGTATAGGGATTTTTCCCAGTTCAAAACTAAGGGTCGAATGAAAAATGATAGTGATGATCTATTCACGTGTTTGAAGAAAGAACTAACTAAATAAGTGCTTGTTTTATGTTTTTTTTTCATGTTATTATTTCGTAATAATTAAAATGGAACTTTGATTTTGTAGGAGAAAATCTTCTTTGGCCACCTGGTCCCGCTTTTTGAGTCCATTTCTCGAATTTTTAGATGAAGGTCAATTCATTAATAATGACGTAAAAATTCAATTGCCCAATTTTTGAAGAAACAATTTAGCTTTGAGGGTGTGTCTCCCACCAAACCTGCGTCCTTCCCCCGCTCCTTCTTTGATCCTCTACTTTTTTGGGGCACCCGCCGCCTATGCAAATAGGAGTGTTTTGGTGTTTAATAATAACAAATAATAATCAGCAAATAGCAATAATTATAATGATCTATAGTAAAGTCTATTTAATTATCAATTTAACGGCAAATAGTTAATGTGATAGTCTCTTTGAGATAAGAAAATGGGCTCCCTTTCAAACAGAATCTTGGGTACGCCACTGCAAACTATTGACAAAAAACTAAGGTATCCACGAAAAAAGGGTGCATTTAAAAGGGTTCCACTGATCAAAGAAATTAGGAAACGCTGCCCTAGGGCAACAATAACTTGGCAGCCCTCTGAAGACCCTGTAGTAAAACGCAGTGTTTGATTTACAGGTTTGGGGCTCGTCGGAATGCATTTTAGGGGCCTTTTTGTCTCTCGCAGAACGGTGTAAATCATTTATAATGTGCTTTTATGAATCGTCTTCGGGACCAGTAATGATTATGAGGATTTAAATTCGATACTAACTTTGAAGGAAATTAAAGTCATTCATTTAGGGAGTCATTATTTCTCTATCGTTATTTTACAAATACATGTACTTTTCGTATAGTTTTAATGTAATGCATAATTATTTAAGTAATTAGGGGCCACTTAGGAAGATTAAAAATGAGAGCTAGAGTCATCTGTGATAACATCCGGTGATTGCATAGACATTTAGGGCCTTTTCTTTTAGAGATTCCCTTTGAGATTTTCTTTTTCTTTCACTTTTGAGACATTAGATGAGGTGGGGATTCTTAGAGTTCAAAGCTTAAGTTCGAAATTCACATTTTAGGCTATTTCGTGTTACAAGAAGGGTCAGGATTCAAATATTGCAATCAGAAATTTGTTGGTATTGAAGTTTTAAAAACGCAATGTTCGGTTAAAAGTAAAGGAATGGGACAGGCGTTAATTAGTCCTTTGGAAAATTAACGTAATTGAAGGCCTAAAACTGCACTTTCAGGCTGTTTGGTGACGTTAAGAGATAGGAAGGTTCGAGAGCCCTTCCCGAAAATGTTTGGCATTGATTAAGGTTTTTACATAAGAAGGTGTAAGAATTCTCCCTCCTAAAAATACATTTTACTATCTTTGGCGACGTTAGACAGCGAAGGGAGGGGGGGGGGGGGGGGGGAGGGTTAAAGTTGGAGTTACATAAGACGCCTGTTTTAGGCTATGTTTGGTCAATTTAAGGAAGAAAGGGCTGGCAAGATGCTCTCGTCCAGAAATTTTTCAAAACTGAAGTCCAAAAAAAGCATTTCAAGCTTTGGTGACATTAGCAAAAATAGTGTATTGGTCGAAGCTCTGCCCCGTAAAATTTCCTGATTTAAAGTTTTAGCGCAATCAGCGCGCGGGAAAATAAACTTTTTTTTTTCGTTTCAAGAATCTCTAGCATAAGCCCTTTCGACCCATGAATTTCTTTCTTCTCGAAGTGGTTTATATCTACTGTTAAACAATGCGTAAACATTGGTTTTTACCACCGAAACGGTGTATATCCATCCCCTTATTTCTCGTCAGGTCTTTAACAGCAATGTGAAACTTATCCCTTATTTACTGGTATCCACACATTCAGTTTCATATCAAAAAGGCACATATCCAAATTTGAATTTGCCACTTCTAATTCGAAAGTAGTTCACAAATTAAATAGCGGAGCGAGGCACTTGCTGAGCATATCCAATCAAACATGATACCCGTCCGTTAAGAGATCGCAGCACCTTGCGGTTTGTGCAAGTCTGTTATCAGTTAGGCAAGCGCGACCTCAAATTGTGATAACTAAATTAATGTTAAATAATTGATATTACTGTTAAATTTTGTGATTAATTTAAAAATTGTGATTAATTGTGATAAAAATTGTGATCTATTAATACCTATATAAAACGTTGTTATTTGAATCGGCTTGGGTGGTTTAATTGTTCATACTTAATTGGATCGAATGTCCTTTTTTTTAAATGTTCATTGAAAAGAATAAAGTAATTAGGAAGGAATAAAGTAAAGGAAAGAAAAAAAATATTAAAAATGTTGGAAATTTGTTTCAATTTTAAAGTTTATTTCTGAAGAAAATGCGGTTTTTTTTTTTTTTTTTTTTGCAAAAGTGATGATATCCACTGTTTTACACCAAAAAGGAATATATCCATAATAAAATTGGCAGTTTAGATCTGATAAAATTGTGGAAATATTCCTAGACTTATGCGAATAGCCACTTCTTATTCTACCAAAACATTGTGAAAAATTCGAAATTCTAACAATTAGTGTTTGTGCGGAAAACGTTTCTTTTTTTTTCATTTTCCCAAAAAAATATAGGGGAAGGTCGGGTAGTATCGGACACCTAAGCTATTTCAATCATAACACTTTTCGTTTAATTTGTAAAGAATTAGTTTTTACACTAAATTATGCTGTACTAAGTGACTGAACATAAATTGTTAACTTTGGTTAAAAAAACATGGAATCGCATTTCTTAAACAAATTTTTGTCAAACTCTATTTTTGACCAATTTTAAATTTTGGAGGGTTGTATCGGACAAAACATTAAAATGTTGAAATAAAAAGAAATAGTTCATAAATAACATTTTTAATGTGCAAAAAAAAAAAAAAAAAAATGAAACGAACAAAGTAGTTGGTTACTTAGAATAGTATACAAGTCTAAAAATTAAAATAAGTAATATTTTTTTAATAAAAGCCGGCTGCTCTTTGTAAGCTTGGAGATTCAGCTGTTCTTAGACTCAAATCTTCATGTCTTTTCATAAATTCATAATGAAAATCTTTACCAACTTTCTTGGTTTCTCTATTAAAACGGTGCTTGATATTTAGTTGATCTACATATTTGTAAACCAAAGCTAAAAACTCGTTCTTACTCAAAGGCATAAGTTGACTATCTAAATTTTTAATACGATCATAAAGTATTTTTTCTTGTTCATCCGTGAATGTTCTTGGGAAAACTTTGTGATTTCCTAAGACAGGCTTCATTACCACTTCTTTGTTTTCCCGTAAAGCTTTGATCCTATCAGCCAAAGTACTTTTTGGCACTAAATATCTTTTACTAATTTCCCTAATTGTTATTTTATTAAGTCCAACTTTTTCAATAGCTTCTTTCATATTTGTTTATATAATCCCATTTATGTCGTGATTTTTCCATTTCAACATGTTGGATAAAGAAAAACACCGTCAGTATTTTATTTTTGTGCCAATAACTTTGTCCGATACAACCCGAAATTGGTTTGTCCGGTACAACCCGACTGTAAAGCTACAGTTGTTTAACCACCACTAAGTTATTACTTAAGCTAGACACTTTTATAGCTCATAATACTTAGATTAATATACTATCAGTCTAAAGGTATAACAATGAAACAACATAACTTACTCTATGTGTAAATATATGCCCCAAAAGTTAAGTTCGTGCACTGCAATTCTCTCAACAAACAAACTAGCTTTGCACACCAGAACGAACGGTTGATTTGAACCAATATGGCATCTGTGGCTTTCTTCCCCAATACGGAACACTATGTTGACCCAGTACGTGCTGCCCCTGGCGGAGGAATTAAGAAGTAGCCCTTGTCCGATACTACCCGCTGTCCGATACTAAACGACCTTCCCCTATAACTGGATATAATCCGTTTTGAAAGAAAACTGGAAAATGCGTGTTTTTTTCTAAAAGGGATGATATCCACACTTTTACACCAAAAGGGAATACATCCAAAATAAAATTGGCAATTTAGATATGATAAAACTGTGGAAAAAATCCTAGACTTATACCACTATTCACTTGTTATCCTACCAAAACATTGTGAAAAATTCGAAATTCTAACTTTTAGTGTTTGTGAGTAAAACGTTTTTTTTTCGTTTTGCCAAAAAATATAAAATTGGATATAATCCGTTTTGAAAGTAAACTCCTCAAATGCTTTTATAAAAAGAAAATAAAATTCGTTTTATCTTAACGCAAATTTTGTAATCAATACAAAATCAATTGCAAATTTTGTGTCCACTCAAAGCAATTGTTGAAACAGATAATGTTACGCCAAAATTAACTGCAAATTGCTCATCATTTGAGACCTCTCTCCTGTTACTTTTGTTGTCATTTTCCTTTGAAAAAAAAATGTGATCCTTTAAAACGAAAAAATATAAGGTGGTGTCTAAGGAACTTTCTTAAAATCAAATGAGAGCTATATCACATAACGAAAGGTTATGACATTTATTGGTTCCTCCGCTCTACAGTTAACCTTTACTACAATAGAAAAAAAGAGTTCCTTTGGTTCCTTCAGTTTCCTCTGCCGCCTTCCTCAGTCTGAAGTTTCAGACGAAAGGAGAGAAAAAACAAGCAATTTTGTAATAAAGCAATTTAATTAACATAGTTGTACCGAAACCTTACAATTATTATTTTTTTTTTTTTGCCTTGCCTCCAATAATAGATAAAAAGTATAATTTCCTTATTTAGTTAATTTTTTTTCGTATCAAAAGCGTGAAATTGCCACCCACAAAAAGTGCCGCCCGGGGCGGATCGCCTCCTCCACCCCACCCAAGCTACGCCTCTGGGTGTTCTGCCTTCAGCTTTGCAGATTGACTGAGCGACAAATGACGGCCAAATGAGATCTCTGGATCATGTTGCTTTGCAAGAATTGCAGGCATAAAAGCTGTTCGGTATTTGCTTTTAATTCTGCCAGATCGTCGGTCATATTTGCTAAAATGCTCTAGGAGCCTTTCAATAGCCTTTCATTTAAATCAGAGAAATGTGTCAACTTCAAACATGTCCAATTTTTCTTGGAAAGTTCTTGATTTATCCCAGAAGCGTGACTGACTTTTATTGCGAATGTTTCTGAATTTTTCATTAAGATTCCACGCTGGAAGGTTATTGAATATTAGCGAGTAACTTTTCTTTGTTTTACCAGATATGTTACTGGCAGAAATAAAGCACACTAGCTGCCCATTATTTTTCAGCAGCGTTTCTGAATTCTTCATTAAGATTCCAGGTTAATTTCAGGAAGGTTACTGAATTTATATTAAAGGGAAATTTTTCTGTTTTTACTACTAATGTTACTGACAGAAGCCTAGAAATAATGCCTACTAGGTGTTCAGTATTTTCCAGGAGCGTTTCTGAAATTTGTTTACTGGGTTCTATGCACTTTTTTAAATTATTATTTTTGCAGGAAATCTTACAGGATAATCCTAAATATCTGCGGTTAAGAACAAGTGTACAATTTAAGCCAAAATTTTTGGTATGTGCTCGGTTGAAACCTCGATATTTATGGATAGTGTTAATAAAACTGGACTTTTTTCCGCAAAAATATTTATGTAATATCATTACTTTAAAAGAAACCTCAGATACGAAGGAAATCTTTAAACGTATCAAGGAAAAAAAACTTAAAAACCAAATAAGAAAGATTTTGGAAGTAAAGGTACACTTAGGGGAAGTGCTAGTACCTTAGAGCAGGAATTAGTAAATGGAGGGAACAAGTCCAATAACTGACCTAGCAAAAGCTCACCCAAAGATCCCAAGTCACGTGATTCAACAACGACGAATAACTGGCACGTTTTGCATGAAACAAATGAAAGAAACGTGATTTCTTCCAATGATTTGCTTTAAAATCTATCACGTGACTTGGGGTTTTGGTTTCACAAATGAAAGTCTTTTTTACTCCCTGCATTTTATCTCTTCTCAATGGTTAGTATATGTCCAAGCTAAAAATGAAATATGTTCCTGATTTACAGTGCCACGTTTCAATGTTCAACGAATGAAGCATTCTTTCAAACTCTCGCTTCCAAATAAGTGAGTGTATAAATAAATAAATAAAACAGATTCTTTTATCTTTTTTTTTTTTTTCTACTATTGAAGATCGTTTAAATTGCCTGAAAATGCACAGAATAAAAAGGGGAATGCAACATCATACATTTTTATTCGGATGACATCAGTTTTAGGAATACTACTGGCATATTTTCGATAATTAAATAATACTTGGTGTATTAAATAATACACCAAGAAATAAATTTCATGTCTGCATATTTTTCGAAATCTTTGAACGTATCAAGAAAAAAAGTACCAGAAAGGCAAATAAGAAAATTTTTGAAAACAAAGGTACACTTAGGGAAAGGGGGCTACAAGTGTCCAAGGTTAAAATAAAGCACATTCCAGATTTACATAGGCCCCGTTTCATTGTTCAACTAATAAAGCAATCTTTCAAATTTTCGCTTCCAAATAAATAAATAAATACTACAAAGATTCTTTAACCAATTTTTTCATACTATTGAAAATCGTTTAAATTACAGGCTTACATACAGAACTAGAGGACACGACAGACGTTGTTCTGTCCAAACTTTGTAAATTGAAAAAAAAAAAATCAATAAACTATCAGGTGTTCGAACCGTTTTGTTTAAAAAAATAAGTAAAAAGAAAATATTTTAAGCTGCTTGGTGTCAGAATGCGTATATTTATTTCAACTTGATTTACCTGATGCCCACTGAGCAGTTGTTTTATTGACTATTTTTTCTCCCATACTTGATGGTTTGTTCCTTCAGCCATTCTCAAAGGATAAAAAGCTTCCTCAGATATTAAGTGTAAAAAACTAACTACCCATGCAGAACAAACGGGAAATCCCGCTGCAACATCCCCCATATGAGAAGGAATAAAACAATCGAAAGGATATCATTTATAAAAATCATAAAGGTGAAAACAGTTCTCTGAATAAGCGAAAATCACTCCCCCCCCCCTCTCCCGATGTAAAATAAACACATTCTTCAACTAAAATGACTAAACACTCTTTAAAAACGAAAAACAATTCTTTGCAATTTGAAATATTTTGCCAAATAAACAAAAAATACAATAAACTACATCAACAGTAGCTTTAAAATGTAAACATACGATCACGCAACTCTATTGTTTATAGCCAAAGTCGCCAAGTCACCACGTTACTGTAATCCAGCCGATCAGTGAGCGAAGCTAACTCCGACCGATTAGCGGTCCCCATCTTTTGAACGATAACGCCCCCACACACACGGACACACAGACAGACATTTTCCAAAAATGGTCGAAATGGACTCAGCACACCTCAAAACGTTCAAATCCGTCAAAATTCCAAATACAAAAATTTTCGCGAATTCAATATTTTCTTCTATATATTAGATATAGGAGAAAGTAAAAATGACCGAAATGAACTCAGCACACCTCCAAACGTTTGAATCCATCAAAATTTGAAATTCGAAAATTTGCACGAAACCAATACTTTCTTCGATATTTTAGATATAGAAGAAAGTAAAAAGGGACTACATAATAAATTTTGCTCCGGATGACATCTGTTTTAGGAACAATACTGGCATATTTTTTAAATAATTAATCATACCTGAAGATAAAACTAAGAAATAATTTTCATATTAATACATTTTTAGAAATAAAGTTGTTGATCGTATACACCCCCATTACTCATTCAAATATTCAAATACATGCTGTTAATGATTGAACATCGATTCTTTTTTCATGCAGCAATCCTTTAAGGGGTAATTTGGAACATTTTTACGCAATGGGCAGAAATAAGAAATACATCTTGTGGAAAATGACATTATAAATTCAAATCCAAGCGCGAATGACTCAACATTATTTTTATGAGAAATAATTTTCAAATGCATTGAAGAACGCAAGAAGATTTTTTGAAACGCAAGAGAATTTATACAATATTTAAAAATGTTTTAGAAAAGGCCACTTTTATAGATTAAATTTTAACGTTTTAAAAAATGATGGAATAAGTTGTCTGGAAACAAGAAAACATGAAAAATATTTAGATAAATTACAGTGAAAACTCGTGTTTTCTTCCATGATGATGCTTTGCACAAAGAGCGCCTTTGGGATTAGGCACTGGAACTAACCATGGGAAGTAATTTGAATAGATAAGTAGGTCATGTGTACTTAAAAGACACAGAGGCAAGTTTTTCCTCAGAAAGTAACATAGCTCAAATTTTATTTGTATTTAGAATAAAATTTTAAACAATCTACGTCAAATAAGTTAAATAAATATAAACCTTTGTGCATAAAAATTAAAATAAGAAATATACGTCGAATAGCACATATAGCAGAAATGTTTTTCGGCGTTACAATCAACGCCTTTTTCAATGTAAAATTAATGAGCTTATAGTAAAGGGGCTACGGTAGAAAATATAGCCAGAAACTGCATTTTGTGACAAAATCATGAAACTTGACATGCATGTAGACAATGTCCTTACAAACATTTTTAGAAGAGGAGACATTTTAAAATTCCCCCCAAACCCCCCTGGTGGCTAATTTTGGTCCAAAAATTAAATCCAAAACTACTTTTATTTTTTATTTTTAGAAAAACACCCACTGTATCATCTTTTGTGAGTTTTATTATGCTTACTAAAGCGTAAAAAGCCATCAAAATATTTCTAAACCTCCTAATTTTAATAATAATTTCAAAAACTTTGATTTTTTTTAAACAAAACTTTAACATACTAAAGTCTTTGAAATTTCTGGAAAGGTTGTTTGAGAAATGTTTTTTATATATTTTAAAGCAGTATGTTTAAGAAAAGCAATTCATTTATAGTAGAATCCAATAATCCAAACCCCAAAAATCCGAAACATTTGAAAATCCGAACACATGTTTTCAAATTTACTGATAAAAATTGATTAAGAGTAAATAATACTAGAAATAAAAAACCATAAACAAAGCTAGTATTTTTTTCAAAACTTGAAACAAACATTTGAATTGTTATTTAAGAATGAATGCAATGGCTGGATTAGTTAAAACGAAATCAATTTTCATTATTAGCAAAAAAAAAAAAAAAAAAAAAAAGAAAAGAAAAGAAAAGAAAAGAAAAAAAGAAAAAAAAAGAAAACTTCAAACATTTGTTTCGCAATTTTTGGAAGTTTGACTCATATTCTGCAGTTTTATGTCATATTTGCACTAGGAATGGGGGGGGGGGGGGGGGGGTCACGGATACTTTAAAATAAATTTTAAGTTTTTTCTCATGAGACGATTAGAAGCGTTTGTTCTATGTTTTAAACGATGTAAGAGGTTTAAAACATAGGTAATTATTAATAACTGCAAAAAAAAGTTCATTGCTATGTTAATAAAGCTAACAATATATTATTACTATTAATAGAATTGTTATTCATTGAAATATAACTCACTATTACAAAAACTGCAACTAAAATTACAACGAATCTGAATAAGTGATGCGTACAGTGATTAAGTACTCGTATATAGTAGAAGGGAATTTAAGACGTTTGAATTTACTGGCAATTTACACAGATACATAGCATTTTCCACTGAATTATTTACACATCGCTGTGCAGATAAGTGCATTTTTGAAGCACCCACAAGTTATTTGAGAGCAGTTGTTTTTTTTTACACTTGCATGAAGTAAATTCTCTTCAAGCACTTGAAACTGCGGGCAAACTCAAACAAACAAGAAAGTGCTTCTCATCAATTACTGTAAACCCCAATCATGAATCCAAGTTCAGGCTAAATTTTTACGATATTGCAAATAATAAAAAGAATTGAAAAGGAATCTGCATCGAATTTTAATCTTTTCATTAAACAGACTTACTGGTTTTTCTGTAAAAATGAAAGACTAAAAAAGTTTTTTTTTCCTACCCATGAATATGAAGTGACTTTTGAGTCTCAATTCTTTTTTCCCTATGAATTTGTTGTTCTTTTTTCTCCAAGTTGTCCAATCTTCATAAGTTGCTCCACATATTCTTCGTCTACTGCTACATTCGTCTCTAATGAGAACAATTCTTCCGAATCTTCTAAAAATGGATTTCCATGTTCAGCTATTTCTCTTCAAGGCCTGACTCTTCAAGACCTTTCTTGAAAACAGGCTTTAGAAACTTAATATTTCTTCATTGCGCACGTACAGCGTTTTTCTAAATGAGTCGAGGAAACTTTTTCAAATTGCGTAACTAAATAGATAACTTCAAGACCAGCCAACATCCATCTTCTTAACGTAGTTGGATCTGTGATTGACCAATTATACCCCCGTCTCCTCTCTCCACCGCATTGTTTTGCTTGTAAGCATGGTCCAATCCAACTACAGAAAACACATTCATTGTCTTTTCTACAACAAACATTCCTTCTTTGAAAGCTTTGTGTACGTCTGGAAGGTTTGTGGGTTAAAGAAGATCTTTCATGAAAACTGGTAACCATCGAGCATACTTACGAAAAAATACATGTACATCGTTTAGTATAGCAATAAAATGGGGAAAAAAACACAGAATCAACTCCTTCAAAGGTTCAGAAAAAGGAAAAAAAGAAAGGTTCCCCCCCCCCCCGATCAAAGGATGCAAATTCAAAGGAAGTTTCAACGGAAAACGGCAAAAATCACGCTCACCTAAATGTAGATACATTTATTTCTCAAAGCCGTTGAGGGAGGAATGCCCTCCCCCATGCCCTCCTAAATGACGAGCCTACTCAGGTGGAGGGGGCAGCAAGTCGAGTCCAACTGACCACCTTACCCAACGAATGTATATATTATATCGGTTGATTTTTCCAAACCAATATCAAATATTCAAGTTATGGTCAGGGCTTTGACTTTCAATGAAGTTCAAAGTATTCTATTGCCATATTTGACAACAATGGTTGTGGTTTCAGCTTGCCCTTGAGTATATCGATAAATTCAGGAAAATCTGCGACTTTAAAATGTATTACTGAAAACTTGAAGAATCTAATGTGACGTATTACCGGTGGCTCATTTCAGAATTTCAATATTCTCCTATTAGCCTAATTCTCGAACATGCTGTGTGTAGTCCAATATTATCACCACATCATATTCTCTGGAGAACAAAAGAACGAGTTCTTATGAATGACGAAATCAAGGATTTCTTTTAATATTAAACGGTAAATGTCTTGTTGTTTGATTGACCTTTAGTATATATTCCGGACTGTCTTTCATGGTGTAATGCATCTTAATATCAAACCAAACAGAAGCTTAGGTCGGAAGTATAATTTTTCCAGCATCTGATTACGCTTGTTGGACTAATTTGGGAAAACATAAAGTCCTAATACTTATTTAGCGCAGTTAACCATTGGGAATAACTGAGTGGTCTGGGATTCTTAACAGCTAATTCTGGATCACTTGTTGAAATTTTTCTGTGCTCGGAGTAGGGAAATTTCAACGAAAAGGTGAAATTTCCGTGCCATACTCAATCAGTAGAGACATGTTTAAAACTTGTTACCGAGATCGTTGGAAAAGTTTGCGGGCAAGAAAACCGAGATGGTTTTATTAAGTAGACAACATTCAGATAAGATCTTTGATGAAAAAATTGATTCTAAGTCAGAATTTAAAGAACGTCAACAGAAAAAAAATCACACACAAATTGGGTGTGGGGGGGGGCGGGTAATAAGGGAGAGAACTCGACTTGCTACTACCTTTACGTGGTGAGTCCTGAGTCATTTTAACATAATGGAAAAATAAGTTAAGCATTAAAATATTAAAATGGATCAACTGACTGAAAGATACAGCCCTGCCATAACTTGAATATTTGATAACACACTTAATTGGTAGAGACATGAGCAAGACTGTGACAGAAGTCGAAGGAAAACGTCACAAGAGTGAAAACCAAGAAGGTTTTCTCAGTAAATAACAATCAGTTCAAGAACATTTGATACGGATTTAGAATTTAAAGAACTTCAGCATAATGAATCACATCCAAATTGGTTGATTGCTTGGGCAAGGTGTTGAGTGGTACTCGACTTTCTGCCACCGCCACGTGATTGGGCCCGAAATTTAGGGGGTCAGGGAGAGGGTTCATTGTCCCCCCCCCCTGTAAAAATTTGAAATGACGGGCCTGCACGTGGTGAGTCCTGAGTCATTTCAGCACAAGAGAAATGTATGTGAAACATTAAAACGGATGTTTAATAGTATATTTTTATAGCTTTACTAGAGGACCCGACAAACGTTGTTCTGTTCAAACTTTGTAAATTGAAAAGTTAAAATATTTCAATTAACTATCAGGTGTTCGAACCGTTTTGTTGAAAAAATAAGTAAAAAGAAAATATTTTAAGCTGCTTGGTGTCAGAATGCGTATATTTATTACAACTTGATTTACCTGATGCCCACTGAGCAGTTGTTTTATTGACTATTTTTTTCTCCCATACTTGATGGTTTGTTCCTTCAGCCATACTCAAAGGATAAAAAGCGTCCTCAAATATTAAGTGTAAAAAGCTAACTACCCATCTGGAACAAACTGGAAATCCCGCTGCAACATCCCCCATATGAAAAAGAACAAAACAATCGAAAGGATATCGTTTAAAAAAATGATAAAGGTAAAAAAGTTCACTAAATAAGCGAAAATTACTCATTCCTCTCCCCCCCCCCCTCCCGATGTAAAATAAACATTCTTTAAAAACGGGGTATAACTTTGATATACCCCCCCAAAAATTACGCGCCAAATCTGGCACTCCCTACGGACTTTTTAGGGTTGCTGTTTCTTATTTTGGTGTTGCCAATTTAGGATTTTTCAGCTTTTAGGTTTTTGCTGTTGCCAAATTTAGTATTTTCTTGTATTTTGTACCATTTTTTGAGTTTTTTTGAAGTTTTGTGGCAACAATTTTTGGATTTCATAATGTTTTAGCGCCATTTCATTCATTCGCTATTTCTTTGTGAAGTGATCAAGCAGATTTCTGACTTGCTGTATTTTTCCGCAAATCTGGTTGTATTTTCCAATTATATTTTTTTTCTATTAATTATTTTTATCTTTTAGCTTTCATTATGCCTACTGTATATGTTGTTGTTGAAAACCAGGTATTTTGCGCCAACGCCAAAAACAGGTATTTTGCTTGGCGAGAAAAAAAAGTCGCCAAATTTCCGATTTGGGGGGGTATATCAAAGTAGTTCCAAAAACGGAAAACAATTCTTTGCAATTTGAAATATTTCGCCAAATAAACAAAAAATACAATAAATTACATTTCCAGTACCTTTAAAATGTAAACAAATGATCACGCAACTCTATTGTTTGCAGCCAAAGTCGCCAAGCCACCACGTTACTGTAATCCAGTCGATCAGTGAGCGAAGCCAACTCCGACCGATTAGCGGTCCGATCTTTTGAGCGAAAACTTTTTAAACTTCATATATTGCCTAATTTGCTCTTTCCACCAAAGATAAAGATCTTCCACTGACTGATCTTTTGTGTACAGAACTACCCGATTGTAATTTATCTATACGAAAATAAAATTTGTTTCGTCTTTAAATTCCATCATCTTTTCTTTTATTTATGTACTGATTAGTTAGATGATCCTTAAAGTATTCTTGACATTGGTGACAAAACTCAGATGGATTTCAGCCGAGAAACAAATGTTGCTAGGTACGGTACTTTCTGATCATTTGGTTAGGAAAACCTAAAGCACCGATCCGGTCACAAAGTTCAACTACGATGACAGAACACACGTTTAGCGTGAACCTTTCAGTACTTTACTTTAAAATATATCACGGGACCTAAAATCGTTTCTTTTAAGTAATGAAGGCTTCACTCTCTCTCTCTCTACGTTTTATCTGTTCTCAATTGACATATTACCGTAGGAAACTTTATTACAAAAAGCAGATTTGGCTTTCTTATTGTCCTTTGGCAACGGGTTGAATATTTATTTCAGTTCTCGCTCAACAATAGGTTAAAATAAATATTAATCATTTGGGAGATATAACCATTCAATGTTTAAATTGATTAATTAATTAACAAAAACGTTTCCGATTCGATCCATCGCGCTTCGAAACCATGCTTGCCACAACTTAATTACACACAAAAAATTTTATCAAAATCGGAACAGCCGTTTAAAAGCCTTATGGTGATAAACGTCCGAACAAAAGATTTTTATATATTAAGATGTCAGCTTAAGAAACTTCGAAATAACACAATTTTTACTTTAAAAATGGTATTTAAGGCTTTCTGCGCGAATTCAATTGATCGACATTATGCTCTCAAGTTTTTTCTATACATTTCGGTAACTACAAAGTGTATTTCTATACTATTAGAAATGAAGTAAACTGTTTTTTGGAAAAAATATACGTTTTTAAAAATTGCCGATTTTTTCCAATTTTTTCTCAACTTGAAGGGCTTTTGCGCGATTTCAATAATAATTTCTAATTTTTTAAAATTATTTTTCTCGTTATTAGGATGCCAATGCGTAAGTTTTCCTTGCCATTAGAAATTGATCAGAAAAAAAGGGTTTTTCGGCCCACCCTAGTGCACAACTAGACCCCACTAGGAGTCTGCGAACCAAATTTTAACTTTCTAGGACATACCGTTTTTGAGTTATGCGAGATACATAAGCGCATACACACATACGCACATGCGTACATACGCACATACGTATATATACGCACATACATACGTACATACAGACGTCACGAGAAAACTCGTTGTAATTAATTCGGGGATCGTCAAAATGGATATTTTGGGTATCTATACGTTCTTAGGCATATATCCACGTGCGGTCGGGTTGAAAAATAAACTAAATATTCATTCGGGCGCAAGCAAAATGGAAATTAAGGCCTATTTTTAAGTGAAAATTTTTTCGTGAATACAATACTTCCTTTACCTCGTAAAAAGAAGTAAAAAAAAAACCAAAAAAAAAAAAAAACCCTAGAGTGGGGGTTGAGCTCCTGCGTGCTTCCACTTAAATTAAGCCAGCATAACAGCACATCTTTGACTTTGTGGTTTGAAATTGCTGCTTCAATACCGTTCACAATGTCATTCATTGCAATCCCATCATTTTTTATAATCGTGCAAGTCTTGCACGATTATAAAAAATGAATGATAGGAACAGAAATCTTAACATAGTCTTCAATAATGCATAGCAGTTTAGTACTGCTGTTTACTGGATTATCGCATGAATGTGGAGAAACCTAAAAACGAAACCACCTAAAAACCACTAACCCACTAAACCACTAAACCACCTAAAAACCACTGCTTAAGAAATCTTGACCCAATCACTGCTTAATAAAAAACAGGACACTTTAGTACTGCTGTTTACTGTTCTTAAGAAGAGACGTTACTGTTTTAGTACACATACTAATTTTGCCGCACAGCGCAATTTGACTGAAAATCACGGTGACTCAATTGACAGAGCGCAAAGCATCGAATCCATCGGATCCCGGATTGAGTCCCGATCGAGACGTTTCAGGAATATTCACTACAAAATTGTATATTCAGGTGAAGAAAATAGATTATTAAACAACATGAATACTAAACAATGCTTGAAATGCGTTGGATAAACACACGTGTTTCAACGGGATGCTCTGCTGATATCCAACAGCTGTATTCAACGCAGTACCCACAAATATGAGCAACGAGAAGGAAAGAAAGAGAGAAGAGATTATGTTTGGCTTTTCGTCACACAAAAGACATACATCTACGTCCCTTCCAGCACACAGAAGTTTGCCGATCACAATTTCAAAGCCCTCGCATAAAGGTTTCACTTCAAAACTTGACAAATTACGATTTACGAAACACTGATAAATCACAATTTAAGAAACCTTGACACTATCACGATTTAAGAAACCTTGACACATTCACCTAGAAAACTTGTCAAAATCACGACTTAAGAAACTGAGAAAATCAAGACAAAAGCTATGTCAGATTCACTGTCAATACATTTGGCGGGTTTTTTTTTTTTTTTCGATCAAGAGCAATGATTCCCGATTCTGGCACGTTTGTTTCTATTTTTAACCGCATATTAACTCTCGATCTTCAATTAATATGAGGAAGAGGCAACAATCCTAGTCTCAAAAGCTTAACAAAAAACTTCGTTAAAAAACAGAAACTTAAAAAACTCATAACAATAACATAATACTCCTAACAAATTGAGGGAGAAAATAATGAATGTTGGGTTTCTGCTAAATCAGATGCTGGCAATAATATTTCAAGTTGGCACTCGGTGAATTACGCTTATCAGCATACAAATTTGCAGAATTAAGCATAAAATGATCATTAAATAAGTAAGAGTAATTAATGAACTGAATACTAAGCCTAAGTCTTTAAATATATTTGAATTACAAGTATTGTTTTTGAAATCATATTCATGTAAAGGCATGAATATTGAAAACAAAATACTAGATGTGACTTTTTTTAACTTCATCAAAATATATATATATATATATATATATATATATATATATATATATATGAAAAGAATTCTATAATAGATTTAACAACCGTAAATTCGTTATTATTCAATTTTGAAATGTAAATATATATTTTTATTCATTATAAAAATATATATTTACATTTCAAAATTGCAGTTGAAAGTTTAAAATAACTGCTGCCTGTTTTTTGAGGCTGTTTAATATTAACCTATTGTTTTAAGAATAGTATAAGTAAGTAAAATTATTCTTTGACATAGGAAAAGAAAATAGTCTTTATTTTTATGTTTTAAAACTGTGCTACCACTTCAGAAGTTCTTTGTTTCTGCCCGTTTGTCTTAATAACATAAAAATAATCTTTTATCGCATAAAATTATTCTACTGAACATGAATCATAGTTTCGTTTGTCTGCAAAAGCCCCATTGTTACGAAGAGATATGTATTTCAAAGCCCTAAAGGTCTTATTTACATGGATCATATTTCGCCTTCACTACATGTAGCGCATTTTAGAATTGATCCTTTACTTTTCTTGCAAAATAACGTAGTAAATAGGACTGGGTGCTGTTGAAAAGATTTAAATCGTCTAATATCGCTATATATACAGCAATAAATCAATTTCATACTGATTTGCAGTTTTAAAGCACGATACTAATTTTTTATTTATAACACAGAAGATGAGACTACTCTATCTGTGTCCTCAAAAAAATTCTTATATTTACCATCGTTTATAGCAGTAGTTATACTATGTATTCAATAGTATTCTGATCTGTTTCTAATTTGAAGAGTTAATGATACTAGTTCAAATATATATATAAAACTAAACAATCATTGACAATATTATTTATTTTTTGTGTTCTGTAGTTAAATTTATGTTTACTCATACATTCTTCATGTACGTGTTTGCTTGAAGCTTTTGTTTCATAAAGATTTTTTCCCCCAATTGATAATTGATGATAAAATTTGTAAAATTTTATTCTGAGTCGTAAATGTTTAAACCACCCTATACTTCTTTTTCTCTTTCTATTTCAACCCAAAAATCAGTCAAAGTGAATAAAAAATTGAAATAAAGAAAAGAAAAAAGAACTGGATTAGTAAGTTTTTTTAACATAAAAAAAAGAAGAAGAAGAAGAAGAAGAAAAAGAATGGAAATTTAACTAAAAGAATTGTTGTACACGTGGCGGTTCTGTACTTACAGAACTGTCACGTAAGTTGATTGGTTTATTGTACCTAATATTTTTAATGCGAATTTCTTACACTAATACGTTATTTCGTTATGTGACATATTGTGCTATTATATGACCTACTGGATGGGGAAAAGTGAAGTAGTTCATTTCGTTTATTCATACAATCATTTTCTAAATCACTTGCGTATTCATTTATTAATTAATTTATTTACATTCCTTCATTTAATTATTCACTTATTTGCACTCATTCATTCATTTATTTTCTTATTCATTCACTGTTTTCTTTACTCATTTATTTTCCTCCATATATTAATTAACTAAATTAGTTTTTAGTTTAGTTTCAATATGTTTTCATTTATTGATTCATTCCTTTATTCACTCTTTATTTGTTCAAAAATATGTTTTACAATCGAATAGAAAACGTTTCATTTTTCACTTTGCCTATTGAAAAAAAATATATACTTTTTGAAGACAAATTTCGTGACAAAAATAAAAAATAACGTTTCAATGCAAGTTTCAATTTAAAATACATTGTTCCTTCTTTATGTACTGTAATTTTCAAAACAAATTTCCAATTTGATCACTTCGAAACAGCTAAATCATCTTAAAAATTTTATTTTGCCCCACATTCCCCTACTTATTAAATTGCTCTACAGAGGAAAATACACCTTTGAGAAAGATCACAGAAAATTCCAATACGTAAAATATTTTATAATATGTAATTATAACTGGTTTTGTGTAAACAATGAATGGGGATGAAAACACCTTTCAACCAATGGCAACACTGATTAATGCGCATGAAAAAGGTAGAAATTCTTACTTTCACGTTTTATTTACAACTTTTGGCAACAATTTTACACCTATGGTAACAATTTTAGGAAACTCGAGGACGGTAGGTCAAGCCTAGTGGGATTTCGCCCTATATGCATCAAAAATGGGAGACAGTCAAAAAAAAAAAAAAAAAAATCAGAACAGGAACAAAAAATTTTTCGCCGTTTTACTTTATTTTTCAATTAGTGGTGCCCGCACGGCTCTGCCCGTAATATAAAAATTAAAAGGTCTTTTGGTTCGCCTGTATATTTACAAATAATGTTTGGTGAATTTTCTCGCCAATTGGCTTGTACCCATGTTACGCTTCCACGTTATGATAATTTCGTATCTCGCCAATTGGCTTGTGCCCATGTTTCTGTTCCACGTTATGATAATTTCGTAATTTACTCGTCCATCTTATGATAGCTTTGTTCTTAAAATTGGAATAGAAAAGGAACCACATCGAATTCTCAAAAAATCGCTTCGAGGTGCATACCCCCATGCTACAGACTAACTTTGTGCCAAATTTCATGAAAATCGGCCGAACGGTCTAGCGCTATGCGCGTCACAGAGATCCAGACATCCTACAGACATCCTCCGGGCATCCAGACAGAGAGACTTTCAGCTTTATTATTAGTAAAGATGTTTGGGTGATAAAAATTGAGATCAAGTTAAAGGTAAAGCGCAGTTAAAAACGATCTTGATTCTCATTTAAAGAAAATGGGGGTGGAGAGAAAAAACGATAATCAACTATCAAACAAAACAAAAAAAATTCTTCATCGTCTGCAGTAACGAGACTCGATTACTTTAGGGGATAAAGTGAATAATTTTGGGCTCTTTGCTTAGTGTCTATTGAATAAAACTGTCTTCTTTGTATAGTCTTCCGCTTTTTTTTCTTTATTCTCTGCCTCCCTCCCCCCTCGACTTTCGAACAGGTTTTCTCTTTAGATAAATTTTGTGGGATGCAGAAAAAGAACGATAGTCACTCAAAATGTTAGCTAAGGCTCACTAAAAAATCCCAAAAACTCCAGTCAATTCCATCCGCCCCAAAATGTATCTTTTTCTAATTTAATTCGCAACATTTAATTTTAATTACTCATGTATAACAAGTTTATCACAGTAAATAAACAAATATGCATCTCTGTCTCCTGTATGAGATGTACTTGTCCTCCTATATATAATAGCGAATGATCGAGTAACGCTCCTCACGTCATTAACAATGAAACTCGCTCCACTGCATGATAATTTGATAATATTTTTGGTAATGTTTGGCATGCAGGGAAATGCTTCATTTTGGCGAGGCTGAACTGGATCCGGTATCTTAACAGTTTTACTGGTAAGACTCATTTCAGTAGAATGAAGAAACTAAAATGTCGCCAACAATGAACGCTGTCTGCTGGAGTTTAAGGTTTATTCAATGGAGTTAGGACTAAAATTTCAACTATCAAACTATCACCAAACAGGCAATTACTTCGTTCAAATGTAGAAGAAATTTTCACCCGTCATATCTTGACGGGCAATTTTCTAGTATTTTTATAAAAATAAAACTTATTTTTCCTTCAAGTTCATCATCTTCCTTTTAAAATTTCACGGAATAACTTATTTTTTAAATTTAAGTAAAGTATCCCTTTTGTCGTTTTTATGACTGCAGCACTGTGAATTAATTTTACTCGATCGAGTAATAATTGGACATAATTTGTAAATTTGCTTGCATTCATGGAACTGATTACGATTAATGTTCATTTGATAGATTACATTACCATTATCTGGTGCTAAACGAGCGTAACCAAGCATAAATGATACGATCCGTTCATAATAATGAAGTTAAGAGGGAAGCAATTCTCTTCTTCCAGAGTTGCATAGATCTAGATTATAACGAATAACCCATTACATTTAATGGGATCAATGACAAGGCGCAGATTGACACATGACAAATGATTTTGCCAATAATTAATTGAGATTGGTTGGACAAAGCAGAGGGATGGTAACGAAGAATAGCGGCTTCAGCGCTGACCAATGACAACAGTGCGCCTTTCAAAATTTTGGTGACGTGAAGAGTGACGTCAGAAAGCGCGAGGGGCTTTATAAAGTGCAGCTAGAGCACTAGAGCCGGGAAAAGGAAAATTTTTCCTGAGTTTGCCCTAGCAAAAGAGAAGTCTGAAAAAGTTTTCACGTTTCCTGCTTGGTACTCGTAAGTATTTTCCTACATCTTACTTTTTAAATTTCTGTGTTTGACTTGCAAAAAAAAATTTTCTTTCTGTATTGTTTGATGTGTATTATAAGTAAAAATTTATGAATAAATAAGAAAAAAAGACCTTTTTTAGTAAGCATAAAGAGTTTTTTTCTCTTCAATTGTAAATTTATTCATCGTTAATTGACTTATCATATCTTCGCATGTTTCAAACATATCATTTACTAATCTAGTAAAGTATAATTTTTACTCTAAAAATAGTTCAAATAAATTTACTGATATTTTTCCTCGTTAAACTGATTAATTCGAAGACATTACCCACAGTAAAAATTTCATTAAGAAAACTCAGCCAATTTTAAAGAGATATGCGATACTTAATACCATTTATGAAAAATTCCATTTACGAATAATTCCATTTATAAATAAAAGTAAATATGCCTTTAAAGTAGAAGCAAAGAACAAGGTGAAGTTAGCAAAATAATAAAAGAAAATTCGTTTTAGTGCACAAATTAGTCGCAGAGATTCATGCATATGCTTCGGGGTTACACGGAACTCCTTTTTCAGTTTAAAAGTTTACATCTTTTGCATTCAAAACGGGGTAGCTTGTAACCCCGAAACTTAAGTATGCAGTATTCCCGCTAATTTGTGCACTGAAAGTTGTTTTTTATTCGTTTACTTTTCTGGCACGTAGGTCTTGAGTGTTGGCAATTTTTAAGTGAGTAGTTAGTTAAATCAAGAAATATATTCTTCCCTCCTCCTCTAAGCGTCAATGGATTTATACTCGTTATACAGTCTGCATTAATAAACATTAAAGAGATTGCCTAATTATGTAAAATATTATACATAGGTACCAAATAAAAAATGTTTTCAGTAAAATATTGAAAATTTAGTAATGTAAGTTTTGTCTCATTAAATACCATAGAAAAATATGGAGTAAAATTCGTAGGTTTTTGTTTTTATGTTTACGGACGGTCTCCACAAGTGGAAGAAAAAGATAAAAACACAATGTCTTGCTTCAACTGTTACTAAAAAATTGTTTTTAAACATGGATAATATTACTTACGAAATATTACATCGATGTGGATACTGTAGTTATCAATATATATTTATTTAAAGTATTTACATTATATTCACAGTAGTTAAAAAAAGATATATTTATTTTTCCCTTACTAAACAAAAAGAAAAGTAATTTTTGTTAAAATTACTGTTTGAATATTGAGCAGCTAGTGATTTAAGTTTGTCATGCATTTTTACCAGATTTATAAAAATAGACAAGAAGTTCCGTCTAGAACTATACGAGTCTACTTTCCCGTATACCCATTTAAAAAAAAAGCAGCACCTTTTAAACAAAGCAGCTAATACACTTTTTTCCCTTAAAAAAATTCTTTAACAGCTTTCAAAACGAAAAAATAATAATTAAAATTAATATGCTTATTAAAAAAAATTCATCATATCAAAAAAAAAAAAAAAAAAAAAAAAAAATCGTTTCTTTTTTCCCCTGTTGCCAAAAATAATTTTTTAAATGAATTAATGCACTTACCAAAATAAATAAAACAATAAAATGTCAACTTAAAGAAATACTTTTCATTCTCAAAAAAAAAAAAAAAAAATCGTCTGCGCATATCGTTATGTAGAAACATAAATGACTTCGAGTTTATTCATCGAAAACTGAATACCTAAATTAAAATTTTAGCGTGAAAATAAAAACAAATCATATCAACAATAATTATTTCACAGTGAAAACTATAGCTGCAGAGTCGAAGTTGGAGTCAATCTCATTTTGGGATAAAGGAGTCAGAGACGAATATCCAAGAATCGGAGTCAGTCATTTGTCCTCCGTGTATAAATTTTTGCCAAAGCTACGAAGTCAGAGTCGAAGCCAGGGAGTCGGAGTTCGATTAATTGTTGGGCACAGGAGTCGGAGTCAGGTGCCTCTAAATTCTCTGAGTCGGAGTCTAGAGTTTGGCGTCAAGAGCTATTTCCAACAAAATTTGTTTGAAATAAATCCGCCTTCAAGTACGGAATCTACGTTGACTTTCAGTTTCCCCGTAGACACTAATGTTAAGTTTTTTTGAACTGTTCAAAATTGAAGAAAAAATAGTTCAAATCAAAAAGTGAAATATGGGAATGAAGTGTCCTCGCCGAGATCTTTCGAACAAAAAAAAGTTTGTTCGAATCGGACTATTCATTCAAACGTTACTAGGGGGGACAGACAGACAGACCGACAGACAAACATTTTTCCTCATCTCAATACATTACTTTCCAGCTTTTAATTTTCCGATATTTATTTAATTATTTTATTTATTTTTGATTTTTTTTTTTGTTTTTCGCGATATTTTTAAGATGCATTAAGCCTTCTTTCATGCTTTTTTCTTCTTTTTCTGACGTTTACTGGGAAAGTAGGCTAAAAAGCTGTTTCGACTTTTTTTTTTTTTTTTTACCGATATAGCCTTCGCTCAAATATTTTTAATTGAATGAGGGATTTTTTATTGAATTTTATGCCATACTGAAATATAAGATGAAATTCAGCGAGTTTTGCTTTCGTAATTCAGGGCGATTTCATAAGGAAAAGAAAAACATAAGTGCATAATGGTTTCACTTTGTTAATGCTAAAAATGAAGTTAACTTACCGATGGTGAAGGTACGAAACTTCCAATGTCAATTTTTGTGATTTTTACTTTCTTTTACAAAAAAGGAGGTATTGTATTAGCGAAAAAATTTTCACTCAAAAAACGACCTTAATTTCCTTTTTGCTCACCCCCGAATGAATGTTGAGTTTTCTTTACGACTCGACCACACGTGGACATGTGCCTAAGAACGTATAGACACGCGAAATATCCATTTTGACGATTCCCGAGTTAATTACAAAGAGTTTTCTCGTGATGTCCGTATGTGCGTATGTATATCGCATAACTCAAGAACGGTATGTCCTAGAAAGTTTAAATTTGGTACGTAGACTTCTAGTGGGGTCTAGTTGTGCACCTCCTGTTTTGTTTGCATTCGGGTGTTTCTAAAGGGGTCTTTTGCCCCTTTTTGGGGGGAAATCATTGTTAATTTCGATGTAAACTCAAGTGGTGTTATAATTTGGCGGCACACAGGGTAATGATTTAGAGATAACAAGCAACGATAAAATTAAAATTTAAAAATCCCCCTTCTGAGTGGCAACTCTAGAATCAAGGGGGAAAATTGAAAATAATTTTAAAAGCTTTACATTATTCACTTGTGGCACCCGCACGGCTTTGCCCGTAGTAGAAAATTAAAATGTCTTTTGGTTCGGCTGTATATTTACAAATAATGCATGGTGAATTTCTCGCCAAATGGCTTGCCCATGTAACGGTTCTATGATATGATAACTTCACAATTTACCCGTCCATCTTATGATAGTTTTGCTCGGGAAAATGTCCTTGAAATTGGAATAGAAAAAGAACAAAATCGAATTTTCAAAAAATCTTTTCGAGGTGCACACCCTCATGCTACAAACTAATTCTGTGCCAAATTTCATGAAAACCGGCAGAACGGTCTAGGCACTGTGCGCGTCACAGAGATCCAGACATCCTCCAGATATCCAGACAGAGAGACTTTCGGCTTTATTATTAGTACTAATGGCACCCGCACAATTTTGCCCGTGGTAGAAAATTAAAAGGTCTTTTGGTTCAAGTATATTTACAAATAATGTATGATGAATTTCTTGCCAATTGGCTTGCGCATGTTACGTTTCCACGTTGTGATAACTTTGTAATTTACTCGTCCATCCTATGATAATTTTGCTCGGGAAAATGTTCTTAAAATTGGAATAGAAAAAAAGCAAAATCGAATTTTCAAAAAATCACTTCAAGGTGCACACCCCAAGCTACAAATTATTTCTGTGCCAAGTTGCATGAAAATCGGCCGAACGGTCTAGACGCTATGCGCGTCACAGATATCCTGACAGACAGAGAGAGAAATCCGGACTTTCAACTTTATTACTAGTAAAAATAAAGATTAAAGAGAAAATTGGCAACAGATAAAAATTTACAATCATCACGTTTTACTTCTTTGTCGGCCAACAACCTAGAGTAAAGAAATATACATAGAGAGGCCCCGTCTATGGTAAAAGCAGATGAAATTGAAGCCGGAATTATGGGATGCAGCGGTGCATTGATGAGCGGGGTTATGATAACATATTGCTTCGCGAGAATAGTTTTTACCAATCTCGCAAAGGGACTGTATAAAGTAGCTGGTGGATTTGTTTGCATTTTAATTCATGTTTTAATGCAATTTGGAAAACGTGCTTCATAAACTTGCAACGATATCTAATTTTAAATTAACAACCAATTGAGATTCAGTAATGGAGTGTTTTGAATCAAGATGTATTTCAAGAATCTAAGGATCTTAGGATACAACGGCGCAACTTCCGGCTTCAATTTCTTAGTATAGCGGGGCCTCTCTATGTAATTTCTTTACTTTATGGCCAACAATGAATTCTGTTCTCAATAGCGTGAATAAAGGCTTAGCCGTTATTAAAATCTGCTTTGAAAAAAAAACGTTATAATTCGAATTCTATGAAACATGGAAGTTCCAAACACATTCAATGAGACGCGGAAAAAAATTTCTTTATTTTGGTATTAAATTTTAAAATTTTTAACTATGTTTTCACTGCACAAATCGCGAAAAACATTTTAGAGGTTTTAAATTAATATCTTCGTTATCAAAAGATGTAACCTGTCTAAGAACACTCTCGACCAATTCTCTTAACGAACAAATTTTTATTTTTTTTTTCAAAATCGGTTCACCCGTTTAGGCGCTAGAGTGCCACAGACAGACACACAAATACACAGATACGCAGACACGTCAAACTTATAACCCCCGACCTTTGTGTGTCGGGGGTTAAAAACAGTTTGAACCAGACTCATGAATGTAATTCTAAAAAAATTATTCATGCATTTGTTTCAAGCAAAATGTATCATTTTGGTGACTAAATGACTACCTGTCTTGGCGAAAACACAATATAATTCTCCAAAACTCGAGATAAGCCTCGTTTTATACTCGTAGTATGAAAATACTTCGAGTTGTTCAGGTGAAAAAAAAATTATATTAATTTGAATTTTTGGCATTTTGAATTCAAATTATGTTTTACGCAATCACGAGCGTGTGTGTGTATGAATGCGCTTGTGTGTTTGTGTAGGCGCATGTGAGTGGGTGCATGTGTGTATGTGTATGTATGCATGTGTGTGCGTGTTGTGTGTGTACGCGCGCGCGCGTGTGTTCAGGCGTTCGTGTGTGTGTGTGTGTGCAGTGGTGTGTGTGTGTGTGTGAGTGTGTGTTTGTGTCTGTGCGCAGGCATGAGTGTGTGTATGTGTGTGTAGGCGTGTGTGTGTAGGATATGGACGCAACCTGGAGACGGTTTTCGCAAGAGGAGCAGCGTAGGCCGGTCGACGCGACGCCGGCGCTGGTGCTGGCAGAGGGAAAATAAAATGATAGGACGCCAAAAACAGTCAAGTAAGAGCAATAAGCAATCGTGATTGCTAAAAAAAAAAAAAAAAAAACACTTGGCAAGAAAGTCTAAAAATCAAGATAAGCCTCATTTCAGGTTAAGAAATCAACTTTCGAACAAATCATCGCTGGAACTTCGGGTACAGTTCACTTTGAGCAGCTTTTTAGCTTCAACATGCTGCAAAACCCTGAACAAATATGACATTTTTTTCGATGAGATATTCATAAAGGCTGTTGCCGAGTTTCTTTGTTAAATCTGCCCTTGCGACTTTTTTGACTAGCACTTGGGGTACCATTTTGGTGTTGAATAAAAATAATTTAACCTTTTCAGCTCTTTATCTGAAACGACCTTCGAGTTTTTCGAAAAAATCTGTTTTTTTCCATTTAATTTTTTTTCATCGTAAAAATTCAAAATTAATGAATGGTATTTTTTTCCTTATTCTTAGGAGTAAAATACATGAAAAATTATTATTGTCATGATTTTTAAACGAAAGGCCGATTTTTGGTATCGGTAATAACATTTAAATATTTTTTTTTTCAATGCTTTTCTGAAAAGTGTCACTCACCAAATTTTGGCAGACAATGTCTTTTATACTATTCTACGCTCAGGTTTTTTTTTGAATTTTTTGAAGTGGTGAAACAATACGAAAAAAAGGGATTTTTTTTCATAATTTTGCGCTTACATAAATTTAAATATTTTTTTTTGCCAAGAAATTCATTTGAGCTAAGTCAGTAAAAAAATCGTCTGCTAGGTAAAAAGAAAATTAAAAAATATATGTGTTTCGAAAATACTATCTTACAAGAGAAAAAGCATAAAGAAAACCATAAAAACAAAGACACGCCCTTCATGAAATTATTAGAAATGTGAAAAAAAAAATGATTAAAGAGTTTTTGAGTATTATTCAATGGTAAATTGTACATAAAAACGATTATATAATTTGTCCGTGCTATTGGGAATCATTTTTACAGATTTGATCCAATAAGGACTAACATTTCGAATAGTAAATTAACTTAATTATAATTTAGACACTGTTTAACATAATTATTTTAGCATTGAATAATATTTACTTAAAAAGTCATTAATAATTTTTTTTCACATTCCTAATAATTTCATGAAGGTCATGTCTTTGTTTTATGGTTTTCTTTTTTCTCTGGTAAAGTAGTATTTTCGAAATATTTTTTTAATTTTAATTTTATTTTTACTTAGCAGACGATTTTTTTACCAAATTAGTTCAAGTGAATTTCTTGGCAATAAAAATGTTTAAATGTATTTAAACGCAAAACTATGAAAAAAATCACTTATTATTTTTTTCGTATTGTTCCACCACTTCAAAAAATTCGAAAACATTCCTGAATGTAGAGGAGTTTTAAAGATATTTTCTGGTAAAATTTGTTGAGTGACACTTTCAGAAAATCATTGGAAAAAAAATTAAACTTTTTTCCGTCGCCAAAAATCGGCTTTCGTTTAAAAATTATGACTACATCAATTTGACAAGTATTTTATTCCTAAGAATAAGGGAAAAAATTGCGATTCAGAAATTTTGAATTTTACTATGAAAAAAAAAAAATAAAATTGAAAAAACAGGATTTTTTTTTTTTTTTTTTTTTGAAAAACTCGAAGGTTGTTTGAGATAAACAGCTGAAAACTTAGCTAAATTATTTTTATTCGACACCAAAATGTCCCTCACATGCGAGTCAAAAAAGTCGCAAACACAGATTTAACATAAAACCCGGCTACGGCCTTTATGATTTTCTTTAAAACTGGAATAAACATCATGGAATACTTTTTTCCTAAATGAAAGGCACCCTATGTTCACCCCGGCACCCATGACAACGTGTATACGAAATTTCATTTATGATCGGTTGGGTAGTTAAGGCGTGAAAAGGTAACAAACGAACAAACTAACAAACAAAGTCACTTTCGCATATGGGTCATTCCGACGAAAATGGTACATTTCATGTCCGGCACTTTTTTATTTTTTACAGAAAATTTGATGGTTAATATGAATTAATGATTTTTTTTCTTTATTCTTTATGCAATTTTGTGTCATAAGGTATTTTTTGTTTTTAATATTTTGATTTAGGAATTTCTTTAAAAAAATTTATGTTAGAAAAAAGCAAAATCTTGATGTCCCAGCTTCAAAACAGTGACAGTTAAAAAGTGATTTAAGTAATTGCTTGGATGCAATAACAAAAACAATTTCCAAACATATTGCAACACCTTTATTGTAACAGTTTAAACAATAAATTTTTTTTTAGAAAAGTATTTTTAAATGAAAATGCAGGGAATTTAAAATTGTGCCTTCAGTTTACAAATTTTGAAATGTCCACTCTGTTACAGTCATTAAAGAATAAAAAAATATTTTTACAAAAAAACTAGCAATACTTTTGAGATGGCCAGATGGTAAAAACTCCATGTTTAGCTAACCTTAGTGGATTCAACAGTCAACAAGTAAGGCACGATTCATTCTTTGTCTTTGATAGTAAATTTGAGTAGCAAAATGTGCACTATGTTACATTAATTTTACTAATTAAAATTAAAAAAATCTAAATTACATATAAAGTAGTAATTTTAGAGTTACTCTTTGCTTTTGTATTACTATTTTAACCGTTACTTTATGTTTAGGTTTAGAAATTTTTTTTTAACTACTTATTTGTCCACTCTGTTACACTTCTTGTGTAACAGAGTGGATAATATTTATGGAAATAGTAAACAAGTCCCATATGCAACATTGATGTTTTTCAAAAATCTTAGCTTAACAAATTTATAGAAAAACTGAATTAAATACAAAATTTTAAAAAATGAAACATTGTCTATCTATTTTCTCTACTTTAACATAGAGATTACTTCTATCTTCAATAATAGTGTCCTCTCTGTTACAGGTATGTCCACTCTGTTACAAGAATATTTTAACCGATTTGATTGTAATTTTTTTAAAAATATTTAATTTAAAAGTTAATTTGCATAGAACTACACAATTACTAATTGGGATAATCCAACTTCAATCTTTTTTCAAATTTTGTTTCATATAATAATCTAACTTTTGCAAATGATTTTTTAAAATTTTGTATTTTTGAGTAAGATAATTAGCAATAAAACTTAAATGTGCCTTTTACAATGACATTTTAAGTATTTGTATGAAAGATATGTTCAATTTGCTTATATTAAACAAAAAAAATTCAAAAATAATTGAAAATTTTGAATTTGTTGTTGTTGTTAAATGTGTAACAGAATGGACGAAATCTTTCATTTCTGATAAAAGAAGTGAGAAAATTTGATATTAAAACCAAGTTGAGATAATTAATTTTTATAGTTCAGATAAATTAAACCCTTTTGCCATTATTTGACATTAATTTTTGTTGGATTAGATGACTTTGAAAAAAAAATTTTGAAAATTGAAATGTACCATGTTCACCGTACCCATATATAATATTAGTACGGATTGAATAACTGCTTAGCGTTAATTAATAAAATTAATTTGTGAATAACAAGTTCTTATCTAAACACCAGAAAGTACAAGAGTAAATGTATTTACTTTTCTCATAATTAAAAATAAAAACAACGAAGCAAAATCATCAGTATAGAACAACTTATGTTCACCTACAATTCGATTTTGCAGGGGAAGAAAGATATTTTTTTTTTTCATTTTTTTCAAATATGAAATTAATGTAAAATTTGCTTGAAATTATTTTACGTACTACGTAAATAGGATTACAGTCAATAAAAAAAAACTCAAGGTGTCCAGACCCCCTGGACCCTCCCCTTGTATGCGCCATTACTTGCAGTTACTTGAACTTTAGAGCATACACGGAAAGGTAACAGATACAAGTTAGTACAGCGTAAACTCTGACAACCTAAAAAGAATCATAAAATGCCTTTGAAAATATTAAAAATGTCCAGCAAACAGAAAATTGTCTTTAAAACTGCTCCGAGGAAAAAACAAAAGCTGCCAATCTAAAATAGAGTATTTCCTCTCAAAAAGTTGGTTGGTATACATACGTGGCAATAAACTGATACGATGCGTTTTCAAAACAATTTTAAACAAAGTGTCAAGTTCCAAAATTTTAAAAAATAACAATAATTATTATTATTATAGTAAAATAAACCGAAGAAGAGAGGGAAAGCGCATTGAAATACACGAGACGTTACTATTTTCCTGATAACATTTATGTAAAAAATATTAACTTATTTTATTACTTAGTATTAAATATAGAATATATAACTTATTTCCCCACAACCGTGTTGAACTTAGCGGCTATAATGAGTTAGATTTTAGAGGGGAGATTTTTGTTTAATACTAGGAAGAAAATCATTAGAAAGTTATTTCAATGCAATAATGAACTAAAAACTGCTGCTTCATCACATTACAATAAATTAGAATTGTATTGAATTGATAAACTGCCTTGATATTAACAAGGGGTTGCTTCCTTCAGTCAAAAGTAGTACTTTTTTTCACTGAAATTGATAGAATTAAAAAAAAAAAAAACATGGACTGAGAAATTACTTTTATTTTCCCAACATTTACTTTTTAATTAATTTTTTAAAATGTCCGATTCTTCAAACAAGGCGCGGTTTTTATGACGTCACAAGTGATGCACGCATTTCTACCACATTTCCACGTTATGATAATCAAGAAGCGAATTACAATTGCGCTCTACGCTTGCTATCAACCGTATCGTTGCCAATACACGTGAGTAAAGATGCGAATTAAATATTTTAGATCGTGAATAGCAACACTGAAGGCATTTCATCATTTGTGATGTCATCGGCAGAAGCGTTAAACGATGAAAGAGAACCGATTTCAGTATTTTTTTTAAAAAAATATTAAACTTAAAGGAATTATTTAAAATTGGTCAGATTCTATGTTTACAAGCGTGCTCTTTCAGAAAAAAATACTTTTAAAATTTTGGAAACGACCCCATTGCGAATGTAATCTAAAAGCACTGAATATGAAGTACTTTCTTGAAACCTACAACTGACATGATTGAGAAAAAATGTAATCAAATTAAGCGAATAATAAAATGCAGGATTTTGGGATTAAGACCGTTTGTGATTAATATCCGTTTCAAAGCTTAAAACAAAAATTTTAATTTTGAAAAACATCTGTCGAAGATTTATTTGCGCAGTATGCCTTCTACTATGAGTCGCGACAAAAATAATATTAGAAAATAAGTGTTTGCATTTCATAAATCATTTACATACACTTCAAACAAGTAATACTCTTTTTTTTAGATTACCAGTAAGTCTGTAAGAGCCTTTTTAAGGCATTTATGACCAAACCCACTGCTCACGCCCTGATTATTTGAAGACGACCTTGTGAAAATGAACCCAAAGAGCACCGTTTTCATCATCACCGTTCATTTTTCCATTCTTCCATTTCTGGAGAAACAGAAACTTGATTCACCTCATATAGCACGATATTGCGCTCTACCCTATATTTCGTACTCCTCCAATCTGATTTTCATTCCTAATCACATGCATGAGTAATACTTGAAATTGAATAAATACTGGAAAAATATGTACTTGACTTTAACACAGAATAAAAATATAAATTAAATTTGTCAGCGTATAAGAACGGCGAATCTGATTACTGCATCACTAAAAAAAATTCAGAACTAAAATAAGCAGCCTTGGGCAGGTAAAGAGCAATAACTGCAAACTTTTCAATTTGAGTTTGTTTGCATTTTTGACACCTAATTTACTTTAGATTTATTCTACACTAGTGGTACCCGCACGGCTTTGCCCGTAATATAAGCATTAAAAGGTCTTTTGGATCACCTGTATATATACAAATAATGTATGGTGAATTTTCTCGCCAATTGGCTTGTGCCCATGTTACGGTTCCACGTTATGATAGTTTCGTAATTTACTCGTCCATCTTATGATAATTTTATTCTTAAAATTGGAATAGAAAAAGAACCACATCGAATTTTCTAAAAATCGCTTCGAGGTGCACACCCCCATCTTATGAACTAACTTTGTGCCGAATTTCATGAAAATCGGCTGAACAGTCTAGGCGCTATGCGCGTCACAGAGATCCAGACATCCTACAGACATCTAGACATCCTCCGGACATCCAGACAGAGAGACTTTCAGCTTTATTATTAGTAAAGAAGTTTACTTACTTGGTTTCCGCTGAAAAAAAGGCTCGAAAAAAGAGTCTAATTCCAAAATCTTCCTATTGTTAGTACAAAATCCGAACCACGTTTCTTCAAATGCCTCGAAAACTCATTTCTGCAGATACTGCCGTATACCTGTCTACGGCAGAATAACGTTCACAACTGCAGCTTAGACCACTGTTTCTGGCCGCAATACAAAGCATTAACTCTTACACAACCAATTCTGACATTCTCCGCAGATATTGAATGCATGTCTGAAAAATACATTTGTACCCCAAGTACCGTCATAATATGGGTAACTTTTCCCTACTTCTCTTCCCTGAGAAAAATATTTTTATTGTCGGACAAAGATTCTTTTTGTACCTATAGAAGTGATTGGCACTTATTTGAGAGAGAACGAAACTTTCTCACTAACAATCATTCTTCAATATCAAAAATTTTCTACTGTCAACAAATTTTTCTTTGCTAGTATAAACCGAGTTCTTCAAAGCGTGTTTAACTTTGTGACAAAACTAGGTTATGATTTATACTATTTCAATTATTCTGTAAGCTTACAACTATCGTATACATTAATTGGAATGCAATTCGCAAATTAAGAGCAATAATAGTTTTATTTCACTTTAAATAGTGCGCAGAACCTCACAGACTAATTATAAATATGTTTTTAAAAAACGTGCCGTTGACACAACTCATAAATGAAATGGAGGAGCTGGGGTTCCAACAAGTGTGAACAGAAGAGTTTCAAACTATCTGAAATCGATATTTTTTTATAAAAATTAATTTTATACCAGTCAAATAAAATAGTTTGTATTTTTGAATCGAATAACCGATACGTTTGGGTTAGATTGTATTATACATACTAATTGCAAAGAAAATAATCCATACATAGTGTGGAAGCGAATTTGTACAAGACTTGAATGTGGAAAGAATTCGCAAAGAAATTTTCTTTCTGATGTGTTTCTTGGTTTAAGTTTGCAATTGATACTCTTGCTTCTCTACAATGGAAAAGATGAAAGCCAATTCTTTGCAATTTTCTCGATACTTTGATGGATACACATTCAAAGCAACGATCAAGTATGGAAATCCCATAAAACTGGTATTTCGCTACAAATCTACGTCGCAAGGGACATCCGTAGCTCGGAGGTAGAAGCTTCGCTTTGCATATCGGAGGTCATGGGTTCGATTCCCACCGGGGCCCTGGATGTTGTTTCCTTCCTTTGCACTGTAACTCATTCTTGTGCCGTCTTATATGTTAAATAAAGAAATTCAACCTCTGGAGGTAATGGTGCCCCATACCTTCATAGTGATTAATACTTACGACACGACAACAGCTTCTAAATCACAAATATTCCAATTTTTACTTCTTCATTAATGGAATTGAAAAAATTTCTATCAAAACAAATTAAGCGGTGGAAAGTCCATTGACGGCCTTCAAGCCACAAGTATAAAAACTTCAATCAAGGAAATTTAACGGTATTATTCTCATTGTGCATTGCCTCTGCTAAGAGGGGGGGGGGGGGAATTTTGTTGCCTGCGGAAATAAAGAATTCATTTACACATTAGCACCGATAATAAGTGTTAACAAAATAACTTATTCTTATACAAATAAAACAGTATCAATTTGTTGCAACATTTTAGCATTTTTTTACTGAACTCTAAAGGTAAAATGTAAAAGTTTTGCACTTTCAGGGATTGTTTTAATCTTTTGGAAAATGTATCGGTAAACAATGTAAAATAGAAGTGAAAATACATAAATAAAAATAAATAATCTTTTTCCTTACCAAAATCAATAATTTATATTGAATAAGAAATGATTAGCATTAAAGTTTAAGTTTGATAAATAATAGAAGGTGTTAATTCATGTGTCAAATAATTTTCAAAACTGAAAACAACAAATTTAACAAAACAAATTGGGAAGAGTAAAAGAAAACACTTAACAGTTGAAAATAAACATGCTAAAACATATCAATGTTTCAATAAAAAACTTTCTATCAACGTAACACATTTTATTTGCAGTTTCTCTCTCTCTATCTTTTTCTTAAATAAAGTAAAATTTTTAAGCAGTGAAGAACTTGCACGTTCACACGTTTTAAGTTTTTGTAAAGAATTCAAAAGTGAAAGATACATTAAAAACCAGCTCCGAAACGCTATTCAAAAATATTTTCAAGTATCCAACTAATTATTGCCGATAAACGAGAACATTTTTACTAGGTCTGCATAATTGGATATGCAAACCTTAATTAAATAAGAAAGCAAATTTAAATTTAAAACGTATCTTTTTGAAGTATGAATTGGTTTAGAAAGGCAAGTCAATCGAGGTACTGCTTTTTGAACCAATATACATAAGTATGGAATCAACAAATTACTTTTATTGTTTTTACTTTTTTATAGAGCCATTTGGAATTGCAAACCATAAATGTAGGAAGCATTTAATTATTTTTATGTTGTTTTGTACACTTAATGTTTTTCCGCAACAGCATGAATATTTCGCCATTTGTAATTACAATTTTTATGAATAAGCGAGTCTGAGCAAATAGCTGTTTAAAACACAAATTCTGTGAGACATAAATGATTTAATATGCTTGAAATAAGCCTGCTATTTATTTGAAGGAAGCATTTTGCTCCGAAAGGGAGAAGAGGAAAGGGTGGGGAAAATGCCCCTGTAGATGTATTGTTCTTGCTATGATATGCTTTTTGCGACGAAGCTTGCAATCAGGCGCTATCTTTCTGCTCATGTCAAGAGGCTTAAGAAAATTAATCTTGAGGAGGTTCTTGTACGCTCTTTTGAATTTAGACACAAAAGATCATACGTATATCAAAGGTACCGAATATTTGGTCAATTACATGGCAATAACTAACAATTTATGCTTCTGTGTTTTAATACTTCAATGTACATGAAAGATTCTTACACATATTTAACCTTCAATTTCATTTCTAAACGAGTTTAACAACTAATAATTCATAATAAACTACAAGTTCCGTCCAGAACTAAACGAGCCTACTTTCTGTCATACCAGCATTGACATTGTAGTATCAAATCAATATTCTCTATATTAGCTAAGGCTGCAAATTTTGTCAAACATATCTTTTAAAAATTTTAAGCTGATTTATAGGAACAAAATATGCCTCGCATATCTGATCAAATCGAAACGTAAAACATAAATGAACGAACGAATGAAGTAGCAGCACTTTATAAACAATGCAACTAATGGTTTGGGGTCAAAATGTCGCAGCCAAAATGTTTGGACCGGCGACATTTAGGATGCGACATTTTGGGCGTATACCGCAACTAATATATGTTTTCCATTAAAAAAAATAATGAAAAAACTCTGAAATAGCTTAAAGGAAACAAAATTTAAAAATAAAATGCTCATCAAAGTGAATATACTTTATTTAAAAAATCGTTTGTTAAGCTCTTTCTTCCGGATAAAAATAAAGGGAATCAGATTTCACTTCACCAGCTCCCCGTTGATAAAAATTAAAATAAATACAAAAAATTTTCTTTTGAAAATAAATAAAAAATAATAAATGTGCATAAAAACAAATAATTTTCATCATCAATCAAAAATTAAAAAAATCGTCTAGATAGCTCTTTCTGTTACAAGCTAAAGAAACTAAATTTCCTTTTACTTTCCATTGTGAGCAAAAAGAATAAATAAGTTTAAACCTCTGAATGAAGTTAGAGAACAAAAGTCAAAGTCTGCAGTTGGTCATTTTCCCTCCTACTCCAAAGCCCTCATAAAAACATTTCCGCTTTAAATTCAATTCCTTTTGATTCAGCTATACTTATCTCTGACTTGAGTAAATGTCTACGAGATATGGTATTTCAATTTTAATTTCTGATTTGTTTCTATTTCTTGAAACCAAAAAATTAAGAATGTATTTAGAGTCAGCACATTTGTTTCAATTTTTAGGTACCAAAAAAAAAAAAAAAATGTTCAAAAATACTTGAATTGTCCAAAAATACACCGAAAAAAGCTAAATAAAGAAACTATTTGAATAAATGTTTTTCATCAAGAGCTTTTTCCAACATAGTTTGTTTGAAACAAATTCCCCTTTATAAGTGCAAGAGTTATATTTGCCTTGACTTTCTCCGTAAGCGTTAATGGTATATGTTTTTTTTTATTGTTCGAAATTGAACGGAAAAATGTTCAAATGAAACAGTTATCTTTGGGAATGAAATGTTCTCACCGAGATCTTTCGAACAAAAGAAAGTTTATTCAGTAAATTTTTACTGAAAACTACTGAGTACTGAGTACTGAGACTTTACAAAACTACTGAGTTTGTTCAAATCGAACTATTTGCTTAAAAGTTATCGGGGGGAGGGGGGAGACTCACCGACACACTTTTCTCCCATCTCAAAGTCCTACTTTTCAATTTTTAATCTTTCGATATTTACGTATTTAATTATTTTATTTATTTTTGACTTTTTTTCTTGTATTTTGCGATATGTTTACGATGTATTAAGCCACCTTTCAGGTCTTTATTCATCTTTTAAAATCTTAACGAAAAAGTAGGCTAAAAAAAAACTTGATTAAAAGTGGTAATATTATTTTCAAAAATGTTCTCCCGTGTTCTCACGGGAGCATATAACTCCCCCCCCCCCCCTTCTGTGCATGAGCAATTCGTTTTATTTTTTAAACAAGGTTTCAAAGGTTATTTCTTAGATGAACTGAAAGTAACCACTTCCTTCAAAACATTCAAAAAAAAAAAAAAAAAAAAAAATTCAACTAGAAAAAGCTGAGTTTGTCCACTGGGGGATCTTATTCTTTGACTAGATTGGCGCACTTTTTTTTATTTCTACTTCTTAAAAACACTGACGTATAACTGTAAAAGTTCTCCAATTTTTCAAAAAAATAATTGCATAGCTCAGTTATTGAAGAATTTAACACTCATGTTCCAAATGTTGCAGTTTTTTAACGATGTTACGAATTTTCATAAATGAAATTGCGTTTAAGTGTTTTTGACTGGACGGTTTATGATACATCTTTCAGGGGGAGATGCTTGTCGAAATACTGCCCGAACAAAACTCAAATTTCAAAAGATACAATTTCATGAAAGGAACGTATACGTTTTTGTATACGTTCATCAATGTTTATGTTCATGTTTTTTTTTTTACTTACATCCTACTAAAACCAAAAAAAATGTGATAGAATCTTACATGTTCGTTTGATGGCATTGAAACTATCTGGGGTACTGAAGAGGGCTGTGACACACACGTTGAACCCCAATTAAGATCTCTCTCGACGATACCCGGAATTTCCCAACGTCCGTAGGTACAACCGTCCGCGGGTACAGCAGCTTCCCCTACTGAAATGAAAAGTTTTGACTTTTTTTTTTGAAAGTACAAATTTACTGCCAAAAATGGAATAGAATGTTTAAGTGTAAGTTTTATTCCAAATTAACTGTTCTTCCGCTATGCACTGTAATTTTAAGAACAAATTTTCAATTTGTTCTTCACTTTGAAAAAAGTAAGTTATATTATCTATTTCAATTTGTTCCACATTCTCTTACTTTTAAACAATTAAGAAATCTCATGGCAAATACTAATTCTGTCTAGTTATTTCCAAAAATCGATAGGGATGAAAATATTGATCTGAAGCCATATCTTTGCCCCGGAACCGCTGAATCAGCAAGGGGCAAAAAGTTTTTTAAAGTCACTTGTTAATAGCAAATTGGTTTAAAACAGCGTTAAGAATTTAAACAGTGTCAAAAGTGTAAAGCATTGGTTAACAAGAAGTTCCGTCTAGAACTAAACGAGCCTACTTTCCCGTATACCCATACTACTTTCTAGTACCTGATCAATATTCTCAAAAATAGCTAAAATTGCAAATTGTTTCAAACGTATTTTTTAAATATTTTAAGCTGATTTCTAGGAATAAAATATTCTTCACTCATCTAAAAAATTAGATGCGTATAAAAAAAAAAAAAAAAAAAAAAAAAAAAACGAACAAATAAAATAGCAGCACCTTTTAAACAAAGCAGCTAATACAATTTTTCCATTGAAAAACAAATTCTTTAACAGCTTTCAAAACGAAAAAATAATAATTAAAATTAATAAGCTCATTAAAATAAATACATCATATCAAAAAAAAAAATCGTTTCTTTTTCACCTGTTGCCAAAAATAATTTTTTTAATGAATTAATGCACTTACCAAAATAAATAAAAACAATAAAATGACAACTTAAAGAAATAATTTTCACTGTCAAAAAAAAAAAAGAATAAAAAAAAAATCGTCTGTGCATATCTTTATGTAGAAACATAAATGGCTTCGAGTCTATCCGCCAAAAACTGAATACCTAAATTGAAACTTTAGCGTGAAAATAAAAACAACTCATATAAACAATAATTATTTATCAGTTAAAACTATAGCTGCGGAGTCGGAGTCAATCTCATCTTGAGATGAAGGAGTCGGAGTCGAATATCAAAGAATCGGAGTCAGTCATTTGTCCTCCGTGTATAAATTTTTACCAAAGCTACGAAGTCAGAGTCGAAGTCGGGGAGTAGGAGTCCGACTAACTGTCGAGCATAGGAGTCGGAATCGGAGACAGGTGTCCCTAAATTCTCGGAGTTGGAGTCTGGAGTTTGTCGTCAAGAGCTATTTCCAACAAAATTTGTTTGGAATTAAATCCGCTTTTAGGTACGGAATCTGCATTGACTTTCAGTTTCCCCGTAGGCGCTAATGTTAAGGGATTTGAACTGTTCAAAATTGAACGGAAAATTGATCAAATCAAATAGATAGTTTATATACAAGTTTTTCATCAAAAGCTTTTTCCTACAAAGTTTGAAGCAAATTCGCCTCACAGTTCGGAATTGCCTTGAATTTCCCCGTAGGCGCTAATGTTAAGTTTTTTTGAACTGGTCAAAATTGAACAAAAAATAGTTCAAACTAAAAAAATGAAATACAGGAATGAGGTGTCCTCGCCGAGATCTTTCGAGCAAAAAAAAATTGTTCGAATCGTACTATTCACTCAAAAGTTATTAGGGGTGACAGACAGACCGACAGACATTTTTCCCCATCTCAATACCCTACTTTCCAATTTTTAATTTTTCGATATTTATTTAATTATTTTATTTATTTTTGACTTTTTTTTTCGTTTTTCGCGATATTTTTAAGATGCATTAAGCCTTCTTTCATGCTTTTTTCGTTTTTCTCTGACTTTTACAGGGAAAGTAGGCAAAAAACAAAATAAGCTTTGAAAATAGCGGATACGGATTTCAGCATTTTGAGGCGGAATTTTTGCAAAACATGTATTAAAGGGGAATGTATGACAAAAATCCTCAGATTTTTCTCAATTGAAACATTATTTTGGATTTATATCTAAATTATTGAATTAAAGTATTGACACAACAGATATTTAGCACCTTTACCGGTTTTGAAAATTTTGTTGTATGACTCTATCTTTGAGTGAAAGAAACGATTCATTTAATTCCGAAATACGTGAAATTAATCTCCATTAAACATTTTGACTGTACAGTGGACTCCGGTTAATTGAATCAGTGGTTAGTTGAATCAACCGCTTTAATGAATCAAATCGTCAAAAACAAAACAAAATCCAGCTTTATTGATATAGCCGCTTTATTGAACCAGCCACTTTATGGATTCAAAATTGTGAGAATAAACGTGATTCATATAAGTGGCGGCCACTATAATACGTTATTTTTTTTAATTATTTTATTGTTGGTGCAAAAGTAAAAGTGTTAGCAAAATTTATACTCTTTTTTTTTTTTTGCAATCAACAGGAACGTTACCTGAATTCAAGACTTATTGATTTCTACGATTTCTCATATCAAAACATCTGCGTTATATGGCACTGAGATTTAACTATATGCGCTGGTTAAAGGTATTAGCATTATTATTGTTCTCAGGGAAAATTGGTTTACAGGGACATCCAATATTTACTAAACAATGCCTAAGTGTCATTAAACTGCAGAGTGCGAATTATAGTTACAGTTTCATTACAAATCACATTTAGTATCTGAAGCGTTCATGTGTACCGCAGATCAAAATTAGAGGCTTGAAGCAGGTGCGTTGCTGTTGTATTTTAAGCTAGTAGTACCCGCACGGCTTTGTCCGTAGTAGAAAATTAAAAGACCTTTTGGTTCACCTGTATATTTACAAATAATGTATGGTGAATTTCTCGCCAATTGGCTCGCCCATATTACGGTTCCACGTTATGATAACTTGGTAATTTACTCATCCATCTTATAATAATTTTGCTCGGGAAAATGTTCTTAAAATTAGAATAGATAAAGAACAAAATCGAATTTTCGAAAAATCGCTTCAAGGTGCACACCCCCATGCTACAAACTAACTTTGTGCCAAATTTCATGAAAATCGGCTGAACAGTCTAGGCGCTATGCGCGTCACAGAGATCCAGACATCCAGATAGACAGAGATCCAGACAGACTTTCAGCTTTATTATTAGGAAAGATTTAACTATGTAAGAGAAAAAAATCACTTGTGCTTAGGTAAAAGCACTTTTCATTCTGCAATGTCTCTTCAAACCAAAATTTTCGAATACCAGTTATGAAAATACCAGTTATGACTGACTGTGCTTCAACTCTCTGTGGCATAACATTGCTATGTAATGCATGGGCTCCAACATTTTGGCTAAATAACATTACTATACGATACCCTTAAGCTCTGGGAAGTTCGAATTCGGAATTGAAAAATCTTGAGTTCGGAACCCGACACGTCCAAAAAGTCACTAAGTGCATGAGGAGTATGCACTACTCGTTACATCATTGTGTCGAAAATCCGGTAGTCTGTCGTTCGCAAACATCATGGGTCTCTAGGATTTCTAAAATCCTAGAGACATTTGCTCTATGCCTAAATTGTTAAGGCGGGTAGTGCTGTCATCTATAGGTGCTATATCGGGATCTCCCCCTTTTGGGCTCTCACTGTGACAGGAATCGCTCTGCCTTAATCCCTTTTTAACACACACACACACACAAAAAAAGGCCTAAAACACGCACCACTAATAATCCAACCACATTTAAATTTTGAAATCCTGAATTCAATTTTTTTTTTTTTTTTTGCAATTATGGTTGGGATAAGAGTCATAATTAGAAACAAGAAACCCAACGAGCAGGCTCTCATCGCAATTCGTCATTGCGGAAAACAAGATTTGAATTCAAGGTATCAAACTTAAACTCAGCTTATTGCCAAGGGCTTGATGCTTAAGCCTGGATGCTAGATGTTATGTGATGGATTTTATTTTTTCAATTTCTCAGTTAATTTTAGTTCTGGTTTAGCTTTATTTACGTTGTTGAGTAGCAGTAGAGATAAACTCAGTTTCTGAAACTTTTCCTACATTCACAAACACCATGTGCTGGTCTCTCATAAGTTTTCGCATACTTATGGGAGCATTGAACATCATTCTTGGGTAACATTCGTTCACCTAAAATATAGTCTCTGAACTAAATATTTCCTCTAAAAAGTCTCCACAAAAAATTATCTTTTAGAAAAAAAGTGACGTTATATGCTTCTTCACCATTTTGTTTAACTAGGAAATTTAACTTTTTCTACTTCGTCAAAAAAAGAATAAAATAACTAAATAAAATTTTAAAAAATAAATCGAAAAAAAAACGGAGTGTACTAAACGTATATGTTAGAAATGTTTTTACTGTATGTAAACGGTTTCTCTGAATATTTCAACGGACACATGTTGTGTAGGTTCTTATGTAAATCAGAATGAGTGTCCACAGCCCATGTGACGATATTTGGGGACAGAGAATAAATTTAATATGTTTTCAAATAATATTGTCGAAATGTGTCTGAAGAATAAATTAAATTACACTCAATTTCCATAGACGTGGTACCCATCGAGACTCCCCGCCCTGCTCCATCCGAAGGCTTTTCAGGGAATCCATAGACGTGGTATCTTCAAGTCATTTTAGAGCTTTGTTTCTCCAATTGTGAGTAGTATTTGGAAGCCACTACTGCCAAAGTACGCCAATTAACAACACCATATCCCTCACCCGAAAACTCTGCCACATGTGATTGATATCAATTTTTAAATATTTTTATTTGCTGCCAATAAGTGGCAACATCACATCTATATAAATAAAACGGAGAATGTATGCATATGTTCCCTAACAAATGTTCCCTAAACAAATCCAGAGTTTACGTCGGATCTCAACCAAAATTACATGTAGGTACTTGGACACCCGAGGAGGAACGAAGGCCGGTTTGAGTGCCAGAAAAAGTACCAAATTGCTCGAATTTGTATTTTTGGACCCGAAAATTGCACTAAATAACTCCTTCTACCCGAAATAGTTATCCGATTGTCTTGATTTCAGTCTCATTCGAAAGCATGCAAAAAATTCCCCTGAACTAGATTAACTTTCTTTGGATTTCAAGATCACCCATGCTGTAAAATCACTAGGAGAAAAGTTAAGCATTTTTACGTCAAGAACATCAATATTGAATCGGAAATTCATCGTCTGCCGCGGGCTTAATTTTTATTAGCGTGAATAAAATCATTGAGAAGAGAAAGATTTGTTGCCATTTTCTTCTTGACTGTGAACAAACAAAATTCTTGCTTTTGCTTTGAGGTTTTTCTTGTAATCGGGGATTTATTTTTTTCCTTTTTGTTTATTGTTCTACGATCTGTTGGAAAATTTTAGTTTTTTTTTTTTTTTTTGTTCAAGCCTAATTGTCGAACACGCGTTACTTGACATAATTTTATTTTCGAGGCAAATCGTGCAAAGCCGGGTGCCACAGCAAGTTATTAACAACATTGTACTCACATCAGAAGAAACATACTTTCTTCGCTATTGCCTTTCAGCAGGAAGAAACTGGCTGTAAATGGAAGCCGAAGACTCGTAATAAAATAATTAATCAATAAAATTGAAAATGGTGCACACAAATTAAATGTAAGAAAAATTGTCTGTTTTAAAGTTTGCCTGAAATTCAACAATAAAATTATAACTCCAAAAAATTTAAAGTTGTAACTACGGTAAAAAACTATTTTTTTAAATCTTCAACGATGAATAAAGAAAAATTCAAGCATTAAAACTTTATTTCCGAAATCTATTAGAATAAAATTTTGTTTAAATTCGAAACTTATTTCACGTTTGAGTAAATAAAAATAACAAGCTCAACTCTATAAGTGAGGAAATTAAATCAAAAGAACCTGGGGAAACAGAGAAATGCTTGGGAATAAATGGAAAATAATAATAGAGCAATAAATAATTAAAGTCTGAATACTCGATAACATTGCATATTTTCGAGTACGAAAAACTAATTAAATGCCTATTCCATAGCTAAAGTTCCAATGTTCGCTTAGGCATTTTGTGCATCTTTAAAATTCTAGTAAAGAAAATCCATAGATTTCAATTTCTGTTAATTAATCGCAAATGTTAAGAAAAACACTTTGATATAGAAAAATAATAAAGAGAGATGCTCTCATGAAAATACCTTCAAAATTAAATTATATGAGAAAATCTGAACTCTGCTTTGGTTTACCTTAGCATATTTAATAAATAAGTAAAGGAAAATTATTATGCTTTGAAGGTCTTCCTTTTTTATGCAATGGAATGCTCTAAAAAATCCGTTCCGATTTCTTCCTTTTTTTGGCCTACGTTTGAACTTAGCGGGGGGAGGAGGGATGTAAAACTGAGAGATTTTAGTATTTTTAGTACTTTAATGGTGAAATCCATAACTGATAGAAAAAACAATCCAATGAGTAAACAGAGACTTTTCTTTTTTCCAAAACTTTTCAGCAAAACTTTTTTTCCCATAAAATGGGAAAAACTACTTTCTTAATTTCTTTCTCATATTGAACTCACAAATAAATCATTGAGCTCAGCAATAAAAGTTGCAGAATTTTTTGTTGGAAACCCCGTTTAGTTATGGTTGAGACAAAAAATTTCGTTCTCCTGAATTTTTATTTTTTTCTTTATTTTTTTCAAAATGTATCAACTTTACTTAACATGGGCCAGTTGTTACACAAATGAATAAACTGTTATGCTGGTGTAACATGAAACCAAATGAAGTTTTAATAGTCATTTTTTAAATGTGAGTCCCATTAAATGTTTGAAGTTTTCAACCGAGTTAGATGATAAATGCATATCTGAAAGTTATTACAAAAATATTTATAGCTATCTGCTCCGAAATCATCGCTTTCAAATATTTCGAGAAGAATTCCCTTCTCCTTTGAGTATTTTCGTTCATTTCTAAGCATTTATGAAAAAAGAAAAAGCACTTAAAAATTTAAAGTTACAAAATAGTTAAATCATTACACGTATCAACTTTTTACCCAAGCACGATGTATTAATTTAACCCAAACAACGCTATATAACTCAAAAACGCTGAAAAAACAACTAATAATATAAGTAACTTCTCTTAGGTAAAATTAGGCCCCTAGTCAAGGAACACAGTATTGTATTTCTTAATATGATAGAGTTACTTAAACTCCTTGCACGACAGTTGAAAGCAAACCATAAAAATTTACTTTGGTGCACAAAATACGATTTCTTTGGAATAACTCTCAAACGAAAAGGGACACACTATACTGCGCACGTAAGTTAAATCCGCATAAGTCAGTTGCTTCCTCATAAGACTCTCAGTTCCGCTCATGTATAAACTGGAGAATTAAAGCCCTTTTATGAACAGTACCCGTTCTCCTTTCCCCCCCCCCCCCCAGCAAAAAATATCAAGCTGAAGTCCCACGCTCATTGTAAATGATCGGATATCAAAAATGATATTTTATTGAAATTCCATTCAATACAAAATTTATAAAGGCATTTATTTCATTTGAAATAGCATCATCTGTATACTTTTAAAACCTGCGTGCCTCTGTGTTTGAGTCTATGTGTGTGTGTGTGTGTCTGTAACCCTATCTCCTCTGGACTGGCAATGTCTACCATGTCAATACGGGTACCGTTGGACACAAAACATCCAGGGAATGCAAAAGCCAGTCTCATCCCTCTAAATCTTAAAGAGCCGGAGAGAAGAGGCCGAACATTCATCTCTTGAGGACATACAAGGTTGTCCTGACACACTGAAAAGCATTAAAATCATCAAATATCACCCACGGCATTGATCCGCTGCAGGTGGCGAACGGGAGTTGGCAAGCGAAGTGAGCAGAAGATGGAGCCCCTAAGTTTTAAATAATATTTCCTTCCACAATAAAGATTTAACACGTACTTTCAAGATATTTTTAGATCCAATGAGAAAATCTAAATAGATATCCATAGTGGTAAATCATAAAAATTGATTGATGAACTAAGTGATCATATCGATGAAGTGACTTGCTGACGGAATGCTTTGTGCAATAACATAAAATGTCAAAGGAAAAAAAATGAATGTCTCCCATTTCATTGAAACACACGTCCATCTAAAAATACATTAGTACCAACCCCACCATAATATGTTCAAGATTGATTAAGAGTTTTCCGGCAGAAGTACAGCTTTGGCAATATTATCAGCTAAGTACCATATTTTTAAAGATATTACGTCTATATTTTGGCGAAACGAACACATATTTTCTCGGTAAAACACTATCAGATATTAAATTCCTGCCTCGCTAAGAGATAACACAGACATTAAAAAGGATTCGTGAAAATATATGTTACCGTGAAAGACTGAATATGAAGAACGTCGACTTTCACCGGGAATATTCGGTCTTTTTGCCGAAGTGTTTGATTGGTGAATGTTGATACTCACCGGCTAATGTCCCCATTTATAAGATTTTGAGCTTTCGCAGTACCATAAGTATTTCTTTGTTTTAAAACATAAAGTTTTTAAATTTATTTCATTTATTGGATTTCCTCTAGAAATAAAGATGTTTCGTTCAAATATTATTATAGAAACTTTACAGTAACGAAAATATTGTATGCTACAGCAATTGAATTAGATACACGCTAGAAAAAAGTAAAACCTTTAAGTTTTGGCGTTTTGTGGGATTGAAATTGAAAAGAAAGTGGGAGTTTTTTAATGCAAAACCAAAATACAACAATACAACGGTTTAAAATATAAAGCATTTTATAACTTTACAATTCTAAAACACGTGTCTGCAAGTTTTTGCAAATTTGTGCTTTTTGGACGTTGTGTATTATATTTTTACTTTGCTGGTTACATGGGCATTTATTTATTTCACACAATTTAGCTTTTATGAAAAGTCCAAACAGAAAGACACTTTCCAAAAAAAAATTTTTTTTTTTAGTAAAAATAAATAATCTCATCTATAAAAACTAAACCTTGCTTTGAATTTATTCAAAAATGTTCAATAAGTGCAAAATGAGTAAAAATTAGATCTTTTACTATCAATTTCAAATTTTATTTGAAAACCTAACAATATGAAATGTATGCAATTTTAATTGCGTTTGAGGCGTATGAAATTAAGGATTCACTTTCAAAAAATAAAGACAAGGCTCCAAAGACTTAAACGCGATTTTTTCTTATTTTCACCGAGAAAATAAAAGCTTTATTTCTTAGACTGCGGGACGAAATCTGTATCTTGTCAAGTCGTTTACAATACCTTGTAACTACGTGAATTTTAGTATTAGCCATTGTTTGAGTATCCTTAACAAGAAAATACAATGTTCCCACCCTAAAACTTGCAATTTTTTTTTGCAAACGGAGAACGAATAACGTCAAAATCGATCGATTTGACTTCATTAATAACAACAAATTTCCTCAACAGATGGCACTGCACATATTACATTACCGAATAAATATGACAAAGTTTATTTGAGTTTAAATAAAGAGTTTTTTTTTCTTTTTGCTCTCTTATAATAAAATCCATCCACTATAATATTAAAATCTGTTCGCGTTCGTCCGTCTGTCTGTCTGAAGATCGGTCTTCTCGAGAACCGCTGCGAATCGAGAGTCGAACGAGATACTGATCAATTCGAAATTTACCAAGGAAAACAATAGGATCAATCTCGTAATTGTGCGACTTTAATTAGTGGAGATATTAATTAAAACGTAAATTAACATAACGTTATTCAGGAAATTTTATTTCTTTCCTGTTGCCATTTTTCATATGGGTGAACAAGTAAAATTCTAAAAATAGTTTTAAAAGAAATTTTTTGGCTACTGTCCAAATCTTAAAACAATGTTTCCATCTAGAATTTCATTTTAAATTGGTTTAAAATTGGTTGCTCTATTCGGACATAGCCTTTATTTTATCGCCTGTCCTTTTTATTTTTTACATTCAACGTTCTTAACTCTTTTCAGGATATGAAAGTTGTTTCTTTGGATATGTTTATTGATTGTAGTGAATCATTCACCGCCTCATATTTTGGTACATTTAGGACGTGCGACTAATTGTGTTTATTTTGTTGGACTTTTTCCCGTCACATGGGTGAATTTTCGAATTGTAATAACTCTCTTTTTCCTTCCTGTTTCTACTTTTGAAATGCAGTTTGTATCGTTAAAAGAACACATTAAATTAAGATTGTTTGGATTTCTTTAAGTGAAACAGAGTTGAACAAAAAAGATTATTTTTAAGTATTTTAACTAAAGCTTAATTCGAATCTGATGACTTGGTATTAAATTAATGCTTATTGGTATTTATTAAGTCTTGGTGCTTTAGTTTCACGTAAGCAAACAAAAAGTATGTGTAAAAAGCTGATCGTAATTGTACATAATATTTAAGATATAGTCTATCAGATTTAATTCAGTTTAAAGTGAGCACAGATTATAGTTGATAATGCATATATTTTCTTTTTTTGTGCTAATTGAAAATACTCATAACTTGTATCATTGATAACTATCTATGATTAACGTTAAAGAGATTTTTTCCAAAAATATGCTCTACTGGTGTTTTGCAAACCTTGCATTACGTGTATTTATTTATTCCTTAGCGCTTTAGAAACTAATGTCAGAGTAATACAAAAACATCAATTGGACATCTCTTTCATTTTTTAAGTAGCCCGTGCAACGCCGGGCATGCAGCTAGTATATTATTAAAATCTGACTAAAAAATGTTTATTTATGTTGTTCATTTTGGATCAATGGAGTAGGTTTTTTTAAAACAACATGATGGCGCAAAGGAAGCAAAATACATGCTCGCTATATTGAAAATAGAAACGGGAAAATTTTGCTTTCAGCAAAAGGTTTTGTTAAAATTAAGGAATATAAAAATCGGTGGCTTGAATTAGAACAGTGATTTTTAACCTGTGGCTCGCGAGGAATGGCCGGACTTTTTTTAGTGTTCTGTAGTGTAGCGCACTATTTATTTATTTATTTATTTATTTATTTTAAAGTAGAGAAGCTAGTAGTTCGATGCAAAAAAAAAAAAAAAATAATAATAATAATTAATTTGAACTCTGAAATTTTGAATTTAAATTACATTTTTCCTAATCACGAGTTGTGACAGGGCCCTACTCATTAGGGGCTATTGTTTCTAGAAACAGCTCCTATCCTCCCAAGCCTACCCCTCCTCCTGGGCGGCTACGTGTGTATACTGCTGTGTGCAGGTAAACGGCAGTAACTGCAGATTTTTTGATTTTCGTTTTTTTGCATTTTTGAAATCTTTATTACAATAGTTTTATGGTACAAACATTTTTTTTTGGCTGCCGCAGAAAAAAAAGCATTTTTTTATCAGTGATAATTAGCAGTAACTGCTTTTTTAGCAACATTTTGCGGGAAGTCGGCAGTATGTACTTACTACTCTTTACCTGCCCACGGAAGAACGAAAACTTTCTCCCGTGGTCTGGTAAACGGCAGTAACTGCTTTTGTCGCTACATTTTGCAGGTAATTGGCAGAATACACTTACTGCTCTTTACCTGCACACGGAAGAACGGAAACTTTCTCCCGTGGGCAGGCAAACGGCAGTAACTGCAAATTTTTTGATTTTCATGAAATTTTTTGCCCGTGATCGTTCTACCGTGGGAGGGTAAATGACAGTAACTGCAAATTTTATCATTTTCTTTTTTTTTTTTTTTTGGAATTTTTTAAATCTATATTTTTTTTTCAGTTTTATGAGGCAAACATGTTTATTAGGTTAGCGCTAAATAAAAGCATTTTTTTTATCAGTTGTGATTAGCAGTAACTGATATTATCGCTACATTATGCAGGTAATCAGCAGTATGTACTTACTGCTCTATACCTGCCCATAACCATTGTCCGGAGAATGGAACATAAATGAATCGCCGCCAAAACTTGAACCAAGACGCATAAACGGTTTTTGCGATTTCTTTTTAGCTCAACTAAGCGCAAGCAGTAACGCCCCGATGGGAGGTCATTTTGTGTGACCTCTCAAAAATTTCCTTGATTTGGCAAATTTCGAGAAAATATTGCATTTTTTAAAATGATTCCTAGTCTCTTCTCATTAGATGTAGGTATGCGTACCAGATCGTATTTTATCTTTCGGCAAAATTTGGGAATTACCGTCTCTCGTCCTTGAGCGAAAGAGATACTTAAAAGGGGGAGATACTTTTGAAAATACAGTAAAACCTGTAAAGTTGACCACCCTTGTAAGTTGACCACCTGTCTATGTTGACCGTTTTTGTCAGGAACGGAATTAGTCCTATCTCATATAATGAAGGAAAACCTCTGTAACTTGACCACCTCTCTATCTTGACCACCTGTCTATCTTGACCACTAATGTTCGCCAAATTTGGTTTGGAGTATTGTAAAAAACTCTTTGTAAGTTGACCACTTGGTTTATTTATTTTTTAACTTTCTTCAGAAAATTATTTTATTATTTATTTATTTATTATTATTATTATTTTCATAACTTTCCAAGAATGTTGTTAAGGCTTTGATGATAGAACAGCATTTTACTAACTAAACCAGCAGAATAAAGCTTAATGCAGCTCTTTATTCTCCAAACTTGTTTTTTATTTGTTGTTCTATTTGAGATAGTAAAGTAAAGTCTTTTAGTAAAGTGAATAAGTCTTAGTGCTAGTTTTTTTTTTTTTTTTTTCTATTTTTTCTTCAATTTCTAGAGCCGTTAGCCCCTTTAAGGACGCGGGCCTCTTGCACTGCGGGTGGCAGATCTGGGCTTGCTAATGAGTAAAGTTAAATTTTTCTGGTGCAAGGGATTAAGAGATAGGATATTTTGATTTTGCCTTTATAAACTGGGAGAGTTGAGCTTGTTGCTATTTGTGCTATAAGTTCTACATAAAAAGGCTTCAAAAAGAAAGTTAGCTGAACTTGAGATTAATAAAAAGTATGAAATATTAAAATTAACTGAAAATGGAAAAAGCCAGAGAATATTAGCTGGCATATATGGAATTTCTAAATCGACCAGGAGAAACGGATTCCAGGAGGCAGTGCTCGGAGCCGCGCCTGTAGAGGCCGGTGGGCGGTGGTGCTGGTGTCCCTGGTCTAAACTGAAAAAGGAACCACAACATCAAGGACGGTGAAATGAAAGCAATAAGCAATCGTGATTGCTCAAAAAAAAAAAAAAAAAAGGAGTTGATAGCGATTTGTTGAAACTTCTTCGAAATTAATTTTAAAAGAAAAACATTTTATCAGCAGCGTAAGAATTTATTATCAGCGCTTGTTTGTACAGATCTAGGCCCCTAGCTAGAAGTTCAAAAATTATTAATTAGATCCTACAAAATATAAGTTCATATAAAATTAATTCCAATGTAGAAAATTAATGCTTTTCTCCTCCGTTTAAAAGATGTTTTCATCATGCAATCAATTTCATATATGTGTATGCCAATGTAAAATTTAATTGAAATTATGACTGATTCTTTACATTTTTCGAATAGCCGAATTGTAAACATTTAAAATTTTCAACTTTTTCATCCTTTCTTACAGTGGATTTCTGTAAAAATGGTTTAAAAAAGAAAATTGGTTTAAAAAAGAAAATAAACGAAGAAATGATAATTCTATGTACTATTCCATGTTCAAATGAGCTAATTTATTAATTTGAGCAAATTTTCATTCGATCCTCAAACAGTGTGGTATTTATTTATTTATTTATTTTAAAGCGAAGTAGCGACTACATTCCAAAAATAGTTTGTAGTTGTTTCATTAAAAAAAGTAGTTGTAGTTATAATTAGCTACATTTGTAACAAATTAATTGTAGTTGCAGTTCGCTACAAAAAACAAAAAAATGTAGTTTTTCCAACGACTGGTCGCAACATTATTTCTATTTTAAAATTTGGACTCAATTTTTAGACTATTAAATAATAATTATAATAATAATAATAAAAGCATAATTTTTATTTTTCTTTGTAGCAATCAGGCCCAAGACTAGGATTTCTCCAAAAAAAAAAAAAAAATCCGTTCTAAAGAATTTTCCATACCTGGCGACAATGCCAAAAAAATGAAACAAAAATAAATTTAAAAAAATTTTTGATGAAACTTATTAAGTAATTTATAAACGATGAAAACGTGCACTAATTTTTCAGACTTCTTTTTTCTTACGAAGTTCTTTATTTTCTACAAAATTGTACATTTTGGAAAAAGTGAACAACTATCGCTTTGTATCTTGCATTAAAAGCAGAACTGGGGGGCTATTGTCCCCTTCTGACTCCCCTAAATGACGAGTCTGAACACTTTTTTTTTTTTTTTAATTCTCGCTACATTTTACATAAGGCGAAATTGATCTAAAATCTCTTTTCACAAGAAATAAAAGTATTAAGATGTTTAGCTTTACCAAATCAATCTGGTCTTCAACCTGATTTTCATCATTGAACTTCCCCAGCTTAATTTTTTTAACTGAGAAAGAACAATGTATATTTCAGAAATATACGGAATAACTTTTATTTTAATTTCCTTTTAATTTAGTTATTATTTTTTTTACAGAAGAAATAAAAATATTACCTTAGATGCTTAGATTTACCAGACAGTGTTGCCAGATGGTCAAATCCAGATTTCCCCAATTCCCTTCCAACTTTTCCCCAAAAAGCGATGTTTTCTACCTAAATTCCCCAAATGCAAAAATTATTTTTCCACTAATATTTTCATAAAATGAATCGACTTCCTCTAATATATTTGTCTCTTGAAAAAATTTTTTCCCCAATAGCCAAATTAAAATTCCCCAACTTTTTTTATTCACATTTTCGCCTTTTTTTTTTTTTTTTTTGTCTTCTTTATTTTTATCTTTCTTTATCTTTACTAATAATAAAGCTGAAAGTCTATCTGTCTGGATATCTTTCTGTCCGGATCTCTTTCTGTCTGTCAGGATCTCTAACGCGCATATAGCGCTAAGAACGTTCGGCTGATTTTCATGAAATTTGGCAAAGAATTAGTTTGTAGCATGGGGGTGTGCACCTTTAAGCGATTTTTTGAAAATTTGATTTTGTTCTTTTTCTATTCCAATTTTAAGAACATTGTCCCGAGCAAAATTATCATAAGATGGAGGAGTAAATTACCAAGTTATCATAACATGGAACCGTAACGTGGGCAAGCCAATTGGCGAGAAATTCATCAAGCATTATTTGTAAATATACAGGGGGACCAAAAGACCTTTAAATTTTCTACTACGGGCAAAGCCGTGCGAGTGACACTAGTTATAAATACAAGCGCCTGACCGAGAGATAAGAAATAACCAAATATTTCTTTTCTATTCATATTTACTACTCTGCTTCTGTATGTACATTTAAACTATGATTTTTGTATATATTCATCCAAGAACACTCTTCATCACACTTATTTTTACCTGTTTCACGTATCAACTAGTTACTCACGCAGAACATTAATGCGAATTCCATAGCATAATGTTCCACATAATGCGAAATGCAAATTCCATAAAGTTAAGCAAAGCTAACCCAACGCTGTTTGATACAAACAATGTTCTTACTACTCCTTGACGCGAATTTAAATACGAAGAAAAAATCTTTTTTCCCCAAGCTTTTTTTTCCCCCCGGTTTTCCACAAGGAAAAAATTTTCCCCCAAAGAATTCCCCTCAAAACCCATTTCCCCAAAATTTCCCCCAAGAACACCAGATTTCCCCAAAATGGGGAAATTTCCCCCAATCTGGCAACACTGTTGCCAGATTGATTCAACAGTTCTTTCATCATTGAATTTCTCCAGCTTAATTTTATTTAGCTGCAAAGGGGTAAAATATATTGCAGAAGCATGCGTAGTAACTCTAATTTAAACCAAAATTAAAAGTAAAGCTATTTATTTATTTAATTACTAGTGGTACCCGCACGGCTTTGCCCGTAATAGAAAAATTAAAGGGTCTTTTGGTTCGCTAGTATATTTACAAATAATGTATGGTGAATTTTCTCGCCAATTGGCTTCTGCCCATGTTACGGTTCCACGTTATGATAATTTCGTAATTTACTCGTCCATCTTATGATATTATTGTTCTTAAAATTGGAATAGAAAAAGAACCCCATCGAATTTTCGAAAAATCGCTTCTAGGTGCACACCTCCATGCTACAAACTAACTTTGTGCCAAATTTCATGAAAATCGGCCGAACGGTCTAGGCGCTATGCGCGTCACAGAGATCCAGACTTCCTACAGACATCCAGAAATCCTCCGGGGAGTGAGACTTTCAGCTTTATTATTAGTAAAGATTACCCCAATGGAACGGGTTTTCCCCCTAAAAACATCCCATTCGGCACGGCCTGAGTAGCAATGCTAATTGCAGTTAATTTTATCAATTAACGCATAGTGTTTAAAATTTTGCTTATAAGTTGGTATTGAGTTCCTATTTTCTCAATGTTCGTTGCATTTTTATGTCACTTTTCGTAACTTAAAAAATATATGCATATATATCTTTTATGATTCCTCTGTACAACATGTGTAATAGAAAATTAATATTTGATTGCAATACCTTATAAAGTTTTGGAAGTAGTTTAGAAAATGTATATTATAGTAGTAGCAATCTCTTTTTGACTTCTAAAACCCATTGTGCTATTCACATTATTACCACACAGTTTCATTCACATATGTACATGTCAGAAAATATGCTGACGCTAGTATTCTGTTACGTGAAATACACCGCCAGCTCAGTCATTTCCAGCCGAGGACTGCAGTTTCGTGCTAATTAGCATTCATCAGCCCGGCATAGGAAAATGACTGAGCTGGAGATGGAAACCCTCTTAAGGAAGCCAAGAGTGCGAAACAAACTGGTAGCTAATATAGAACTAGCAGACCAGACGAGTGACCGAAGCAATGGTTCGGTTCAACTCGAAAATTGAACGCGAGGCAAGGTATATTCAGTAAATTACCGCCCATTAGCCAGGGCTAAAGCAGAAATACACCGCCAGCTCAGTCATTTCCAGCCGAGGACTGCAGTTTCGTGCTAGTTACCACTCATCAGCCCGGCATAGGAAAGTGACTGAGCTGGAGATGGAAAACCTCTTAAGGAAGCCAAGAGTGCGAAACAAACTGGTAGCTAATATAGAACTAGCAGACCAGACGAGTGACCGAAGCAATGGTTCGGTTCAACTCGAAAATTGAACGCGAGGCAAGGTATATTCAGTAAATTACCGCCCATTAGCCTATGCCGCGCTCTTGAGTGCTAATTAGCACGAAACTGCAGTCCTCGGCTGGAAATGACTGAGCTGGCGGTGTATTTCACGTATTTCTGCTTTAACCCTGGCTAATGGGCGGTAATTTACTGAATATACCTTGTCTTGCGTTCAATTTTCGAGTTGAACCGAACCATTGCTTCGGTCACTCGTCTGGTCTGCTAGTTCTATATTAGCTACCAGTTTGTTTCGCACTCTTGGCTTCCTTAAGAAGTTTTCCATCTCCAGCTTAGTCACTTTCCTATGCCGGGCTGATGAGTGCTAATTAGCACGAAACTGCAGTCCTCGGCTGGAAATGACTGAGCTGGCGGTGTATTTCACGTATTTCTGCTTTAGCCCTGGCTAATGGGCCGTAATTTACTGAATAGTATCCTGTTCATAGAAAAAGACTTTGTGTATTTCAAACATATGTTTATACAAAAAGGACAAACTATTTTATTTAGTTGTTTGTGTATGTTATGGTGGCGGTAAAAGCACAATTAAACGCAAGGATGAAATTGAGAATGAGCAATATTCAAGTGACTTTTACCAGTGACTGAAATTATACCCCTTTTCGTTGCATTCGCGTGTTTCTAAAGGGATCTTGCCCCTTTTTGGGGGAAAACATTGTTAATTTCGATGTATACTCAAGTGGTGTTATAATTTGGCGGACACTTGGCGATATATTGCCAGTCTTTTGTTCGCCAAATTTTGTCGCCAACTTTGGCGATTTTTTTTTATTTATATTTTTTTCAATTTGGCTACTGTTGGTGATATTTAGAGAGTAAACTATTGAATCACATTAAAATTGTCAATAATGAGAAAATGACATTAAAATTGGAGTAAAAGGAAGTTATGTGATGCTCAAATCAGCTCGTTTTGTTTGAAAATAATCTATAATGTGTCACCTTTCAATCTTTCTAAAAGGTCAGCTGTCTGACGGATTCTTGAGCTAAAAATGCTTTCTAAATTGTTTTCCCCTTAGTCTATCTTTTTTTTTTTTTTTTTCGTTTTTGAAACCAATGCCAATAATTTTTTTTAAATATATATGATGCCCAATATTTGCAATATCTATAAACAATTACGCTAAAGATACGGCTTTTAAAAATGTTCAATTAATATATAATGCCACGTATAAATATGATAAAAACACAGAGTCATATCATGAAATTTAATTTATCCTACGTTTTAGTATATATAAAAGAAATATATTTCTTCCTTTGTTTATTCCAACACACTTACGAGAAAGTATTTGTTTCATTAAAGGAAATTAGCTGAAATATTTTTATTCATAAAACTCTTTTTTTCTAAAACGGCACTAAATGCTTAAATGAATAGCAGATGATGACCTGTTGTGCTAGATCCGAAACTTAATGAGTTTTTCGTTTCGTGATCATATAAAGAAGCTTACACGATAGCAGTTAATTATTTTTTAATTATTAAATTTTGTATTTTCCATTTGCGCTCTCTCATTTTTTCTCTTCATTTTCGTAATAAAAATTTCTTCAATACTAGACAACATTTGGGACTCTTCATTCGCATTTTTTTTAAAAACTAACTTAGGTTTGCTTAATTAATGAAACGTTTTTAATGTTGAATTAAAGGTTTTCACTAAAAACTTATTGAAAAAAAACTATAAATTTTAGAAATAATGTGATTACAATATTTATAAACTTTTAAATAAAATTTATAATTTTAGCTATTAGTGTTAGAACGATATTCTGAGAAGAACAAATTTAATGATGAAGCAAATCCTCCAATCAAAATTAAATTTCGCTTGCTGCTCTTTTTCTCAACAATAACTACATTCTTATCATCATGGATAAAATAAAAATACACCGTAACACAATTCTGGTAACAAAACTAAGAACTGATGATTACTTTGAAAGTAAGACTAATGGAATGCGGAGCAAAGTAAAATAGTTTAAGATGACTAAACTTTTTCAAAATGAACAAATAGTAAATTTTTTTGAAAATTACACTACATAACGCAAGAACATTGTATTTTATAATAACATTTTAATAAAAACAGCATTTTTTATTTTTGTCATTAAATCTGCCCCTTCAAAAAAAAAAAAAAAAAAAAAAAAAAAAAAAAAAAAAAAAGAAAGAAAGAAAGAAAGAAAAAGTGGAAATGTTTCATTTTTTTTCATGGAGCAATGTGAAAAATAAAAAAAATTTCTGTTGAAATATTTTCTATTCGGTTATAAACATATTTTTTTCAAATGAATCAGTAAATGAAGCTTGAGTTAATAAATGGAAATATACTGAAACAATAAACGAAAAATTGAATAACTAAATTAATCAGTATATGAAGAAAAGTAAATGAGTGGGTAAAAAATGAATGAAAAAGAAATTAAGTGAATGAATGAATAAATAAGTGAATTGTTAAATGAAGGAATATAAATGAGTTAGTTAATAAATGAATACGTAAGTGATTTAGTAAAATATTTCACTTTGCCGCGCAAGTGCTTGACTAATTGTACAAAATATTTAAAATACAAAAAAAAAAACGTAATGTTAACTAAATAAATAATGCCCCGAATATAAGAAGGTCTCAATTAATATTTAAAATGTTAACAACAGAAACTTTACCATTTTATAATAACAAAAATAATTTTTGACTTACAACAAAATATTACAATGTGAATATCAATTTTTAAAAATTGCCTGTATTTTCATATGCTTTAATCTTCGGCGGCATTTTCTTCCTGTCTGGAATAGACTATATGTGCCACTATATAAAGGTCAAGATTCAGAAAATTTCGAAGTGGCCAGTGGTCACTAGACCCAAAAAACTTGGTGGCCACCACTGTCGCCGAGAGTTGAAGTACAAAAACGGAGAGGAGTTTTTACTACTTCCATGAAAAAACAAACATATAGAACTTGACAGAATTACATTTTAAAAGCTATAAACATGCAATTTTTTTATTCACAATAAATAGATAAATAAATGTAAATCAATGAAAAGTTGGCAGAAAACTGCATTTTAGATGAAATTTACAAAAAATACAATTTTGTCGATAAAATTTCACTTTTCCAGAAAATAACTAATTAAAAAAAAAACATAATTTCTGGCTCTGTTTATGTTATTTTCAGTAGTTTGCACTGAGATAGACATCCAATTCGGTTTTTGGAAACTTAGGCAATTAAAGTCTTGTCTGTTTTCATCTTGCGAATGACCAAACAAGACGACTACGCAAAAAATTCAAGATATGAAAGTAATTTTAATAATTAAAAACCCTGGAAAAAAAACCAATAATTTACATGAAAGAGTCAGTTTTTAGCACATTAGCATCTAAAGCAGTATGGATGAAATAATATTCTGAAGATAAAATTAGAAGGAAAAAATTTTGCATTTTTTCAAGAAAATAATTATCCAGGGGAAAAAATACGGCACATTTTGCGGAATGTAAAATCCTCATTAAACATTAATTTAATATATCTGTTATAGGTTTTAGCACATTAGCGTCCAATGCAATAAGGATAAGATGAAATTTTAAATACAAAATGTTTCTTCATTTCTTGAGAAAACTGTATTAAATAATAAAAAATAAATAAATAGATAGATAAAATGCTTTAAAGCACATTTTGCGTTATTTTCATTAGTTTTCATTAGAACAAACATCAAATTCTGCTTTGTTTTTGCAAACTTAAGCACCTAAATCCTTTACCTACTTCCATCTTATGAGTAACCAAAAATGGCGTCTATGTTTCACACGTAACTGAAAAGTATTGCCGTTCTGGTCAAAAAACGATCTTCCTTGATGCGTTTATCCTCAGGTATATGCTTAAAAACCGATTTGTTTTTCTTCCACCCTCTTGAGTTTGTGCATAATTCCTGTTCATCCCAAGATTTTTTTTCTTAGGAACAACATAAGGAAAAATGGCGACTGAGGACGCTTTTTTAGGTTGCCACTTTTTTAAAATAGGTCGCCACGTGGCGAGTGGCGACCGTGAATCTTGAGAAAACACTACCAGATAGGTGGCGCTAAAATCAGAGTAAATATTTCACCATTTCACTTTGCTCTACATTCCTTTTCTACGCACTTATTTTTCTGTTTAACAAATAAAATATAACATTAAAACTATGTCAATTACATGGGCATTGTTTGTATGAAACAGGATGAAATACTTGAATTAGTTGTCTTCACCATCATCATAATCATCAAACACTAGTTTATCGTTCCAGCTTCTTGGTAAAACCACCCGTTTTCTTGACCAGCCATGGTCTCGCTTAGCTTTACCTTTAATAGAAGGAAGCTCAAGGAAGTTCATAAGCTGGATATGTTATTTTCAATCAATATGGTATTTGTTATTTATTTATTTATTTACTTACTTATTTTTTTGAGGCTAAAAAAGGTATCTGAGTCATATTGTCACCTCAGAGCAACTGTTAGTCATCTGACAACAGTAATATATTTGCTCATATCCTACTTTGCCCTGAGGGGACCATATAGCCAAGTGGGAACTGCCATGACCTTGTAGAATTTATGTCTTTTCTTGTTTTTTTCTTTTAATGTTCCTCTGAGAGTTCAGCAAATATGTTGGAATTTTTAGTTGTCTTTAAAACGTTAAATTCAAAAACATTGAACTGTGCTTTTTAACCTTTTAAGGGTCACAAGCTTTGCGTAAAATATGGAAGCTTACGGTTTTTTTTTTTAAATTAAACAACCACTTTTTTCTGCTGATACTGCGTTTCTGGTGACTCGATAACATGAAAAAAATACTATTAATAAATTATTTGTGTTCGATAATAAATAATTTTTAGTTTTGAGATTGGGGATACATATGTCTTATAAAAGTTCTTAAAGGGTTAAGTAATAAATTGTGCTTAGTACTAATTGAATAAATAAACATTGTTAGAAGTTTTGTCTGTTAAAATAGTTCTTTTTTTTTATAATTTAGTTCAGTTAAAGAAAATAATCTGATAGAAACAACACACAACTTCTTTATAGGCCTGCTAAATGAAATACATAGTTCGAATAAATAACATTTAGTCCTGATATTAGGAATGATAATATTCTCTTCATAGTTGAATCTAGATGATCTGGAAACAAGAGTTCACGTTTAAGTATAAGATATCATTAGAAGCCGGAGAAAAATTGCTTCACGTCTGGCCTTTAAAGTTCAGGAAATGTTTAAGAATTTTCACCTTTTCGGCTCCCCCCCTTTTTTGAGTCATATATACATATGCACATATATACATTACACTTGCATGAAACAATTATTAATTTCCTTTTCTTGTGCTTTCCTTTAGTTACCTTTTTCGTTAATTAATTTAGTGCTTTATATTGACAAAAAATTTCATATCTATATACCTTTTTAATGTGTATTAATATAAATTTGTTTTGCAGTTATTTATTGATTCAAAAGTATTGGAGAAAATATTTTATCGTAATCAATTAGTTTTTAAACAGAAGACCGAAGACGATAGTCACAAATCGGAATAAAACTTTAATGAATTAAGAAGAAATTTTTTTTTCTCTTTTTAAAACATTTGAGTGTCTCCACTTTTCTTCCCTCACAAAAAGAAAAAAAATACATTTTACCAATTTATTTCTAGCACTCACTTTCCATTTCAAATGGAAGATGCCTGCCCTTAAGGAGTTTCTTGAGAGCATATATTGGAAATTCTCCCATCGATGTATTGATGGCGACCTACCTCAGCTTTTTCGTCATTTTTTAACAATTGATTTTCATTAAGGGTTTGAGAATATGCTTAATTCTGGCGTGCTGTATTTGCACGTGAAGAAATTTTCAATTTTATCCAATTTAATTTTGTTGCTCTAACGTTTCACATATTTTATTATGAATTCCAAAAAATAAAGTATTGGATAATATTTCATCAAACATATGTAATGATGGGGAATTTTGTATGGAATTTACAAATGGCAGAATAGGCATCTTAGAAAATCTATTTTTTTTTCTGTTCTTTATGTTTGCAAAATAATTAATAAATAAGTTATTTAAAAAAAACTTAATTCAATTATTAAATTCCTCATAACAGTTCGCCTTACAGCTGATCCTCACTCAGTCTAATCTAGTGGTTTTCAACCGTTTTACTTCTGCGGACCTCTTCGTTCTCTTCCGAATCCTAAGCGGACGACAAGTAATTGAAATAATATTTTCACGACAATTATATTAGGAGAAATGAGATGAATCCAAGCGTTTTCTTTAATACATTTAGTTCTAAATATAAAAATGATAAGGATTAATTTTCACTAGCTGTTCGTGGATCACATGAAAATTGCTTACCGACCTCTAGTGGTCCGTGGAACTCAGGTTGAGAATCAATGGTTTAACCAACTTATAGCTTTTTCCTCAATTAGCTCAACCACCCATTAGTGTTTTCCATTGTGATTAATTGCTGCTTAATTTTGTCGGTCCCTTTACCTGCTAACTTTTTATCGCCCAATCCAATCTTCACATAATCTTTCATCGTTGTTCATTGTTTCGCAATCAACTCTTAACTTTTCAATAACTTATTGATATTTCCTTCATCTGTCATGCGCGGCAATTTCTTTGAGGTGTACTATGTGAAGTAAATTATCTTAATTGTCATAGATAATTTGTTAAATATTCTAGTAAAAACCTTTCGATAAATTTTCCATAAAAGTATGAAGGAAAAATGTTGCTTGTTTTATAATACTAGAAAAACATTTGAGTCATTGAATCAAAATTTTTAAACTAAAAAAACATTATTATTGCACAAAAACAATTTTTTTTTTGCACTTTAACAACAACTAAATGTAAATAAGATTTCAAAATTATTTATGCATACATTCCAAAAATTTATGACATTATTTAGTTGAAGGGATATTCCTGGTGATTTCTTTCCAGGAATTCATGGAAAGCATTGTACATAAATTGAAAAACATAAACACAAAGCTGATCATTTTATGGCATTGCTTCTGAACAGTTTATGTACAGAAATTTTCACTTCCCTGACATCTTTTCCACGAATGTTCTTTTCTTTGCGAACATAAAGAGGGGATTCAAATTCTATTAAATATGATAAATGGTTTCATCACATATTTCCCATTGCGGTAAGATTTTATATTGGTTTAATTCGCATTATTACTCGTGTATGGATCATTTTCCTTAGGGTAATTATTTAAGATGTAATTTCTGTATAATAATATATGAAATTTCTAATGTACTACCTGTATTATTGAGCAAAAAAAAAAATTTCATTTTATTTATTTATTTACTTTTTATGTTTAATACAAAAAACAAAACTATAAAGTCTCGCTCTGAAAAAGAAAATTTATTTAAGTATAAATATTAAAAGTTTATGTATAATTATTTTTGTATTTTGATCCTCATCTCATCAAGATTTTTCGCTAGTGGTAAAATCTTAGCTCTCATCGAAAAGTAAAGCTGGCATCTGTACAAGAAAAATTCTCAAGGGCTCCCCAAGAGAGATTTCGAGGGTCAATCCCCCCAAAACCTTTGGTTTTTACACATGATGCCAAATCCAACATAACAGGAAAATTATGAGATGACTCAACCCCCCCCCCCTCATAGATGGTAACTCGGGCTTGCAACTCGGGAGCGAAGTTGAAAATCGTCCATACCTCCTCAGAACTACGAAAGGTGCACACGTAAAGGAAAATAAATTACTACTGATTTTTTTTTAAGGTAAGGATCAAAATTTAAAAAGAATTATGTTTTATCTGAAATTAATTTTTTTAATTAATTTTCTTTATGAGTGCAAGACTTTATAAACGTCATGTGTATTAAATGAAGGAACGAGCTGAAGAAAAATGCTGCGGAAATGCATCAAAATTTCAAGGAGAAAAGCAAAAAAAAAAATTTTTTTTGAAGTAATTTTTTATTCCTTCCCTTTTTTTATGTACAAATATTGAAAAAAATTCAATTGTTCATCATATAGTAATTTTTTAATATATCACGAAAATTAATAATTTGTTTTCTGTTTATTTATCAAGTTATTTCATTATGTGGTTTGTTGTGAATTATATAATTTTATTCTTATTTGGTGATTACTGTACGGTTATAAGGTGCTAAATAATTTCGTGCTATTGTCGTTTTTTTTTAAAACTTGAATCCTGATTATTTCAGAGTTTTTATATTAGTTAAATCAAATTATCTTGTAAGAAAAATCTTCTAAATGACAGTTAACTTTCCGGGAATTGAGGATCCCTCTTTTCAGCGTCAGAAAAATAACCAAAGGTTAATAACTCAACATATATTTCAAAAACGATTATAGTTTTAAAATTTTTTCTTATTGATGTAATTTAACTTAAACATATTCGATTTGTATAGTTCTTAACTTGCTTATGTATTTTTAGTAAGAGACAAGTAATAGAAAACAAAAAAAAAAAAAAAAATTAATAACGAAATAGTACAAGTAACTGAAGTTAAATTAGGAATCATAATTTAGTAGATACTATGTCAAGTCAAAAAAATCATAGGCGCCCTCAAATCTGAAATTATTTTATTTATAAATATTTGACAGTAATTTTTACGAATTTCTTAATTATTTTTACTAATTGTGAAATTTCTACCTTCACAAAAACTCTATGCGCTTTTACACTGATAAAAAGCTTCTATTGTTGCCTTGCAATGCCTCATTTCTCGACAATCTATAGTTAATTAACATTGTTTTTTCATTTTTATCATATTTTAACTTGAAGGATTTCTGTTCATTTCTTATTTATTTCTCGAATTTTTCAAAAGTATTTTTGTTCTTCACCACATAAAAGGGATCTAAGAAACGACATCATATCTACTATTCTTTATCGTTTCTAAAGACCCATAACGACAAAACATCCAGAAATGAATAAGTAAGGCTGATCCTTTTACAAAGATATTTCGCATCAATGAAAATATAACGACAGATTTTCATTGCAGAAATCTTTTATTTGTGACTTATATGTCGGGGGAGCTTTCTAGAAATAGTGCAACTGGCAATCTAAAAATAATCTCATATTTTTTCTGGTTAGTTCTTTCTAGAAGCTTTGACAAGGTTTGACAAATGTTTGAACTTTGATCCAGTGTTGGGGAATGCTTTTTCGATTAATAGATTGGGTCGATTGATTGTCTCCTTTTCCTCTCATCAGGAAGAAACGCGAAAACACGTTATAAAACTTGAAAAAAAAAGTTAAAAACCGTATGTTTATATTGTACTTATATTGTATATATAGGTCATTTCACGTCAAATCGTCTAATGCCATGTGCCGTCATGTCTCAGATTTTGTCCACTATTTTTTTACGAACTGATATCTATAAGAAAAGTTCAAGTTAATTTTTTTAGATTTTTTGAATTAAAATTAGACTTTGGAGAATTTTTTCAAAAATTCAATTTTTGATCATTTTTCTGAATCACCGTTTCGGCATGAATTCAGAAAATCTCTCTAATTTCTTTATTTTTCAACCAATTAAGCGGAATTTGGTATCAATTTCAAGCTAATATTTTTCTCCTTCAGTGTGAATGACAGAGAGTATTCTATGAACAATTGGGTGTTGCCACTCTTTATCTAAAGTCTTTTTTTATGTTTTTCAATTGGGAGATTAAATAAGTCATATCTCCGAAGCACCTACTACGATCTGCATCACATTTTTTTTTAGCTTAGTTAAATTATTCTCTTGCTATGTAGAAAAGAATATAAGGGTGTTTTTTGTTCTTTTGAAATAAAAAATAAAGTTTATTTCGCAGAAAGTACAAGTTTTCTATTACTTTAAATGCCTTTTAAGTTTAAAAAAGGCCAAAAACTTTTCAGAACGATTAATACTGGACTCTCAAAAGATTTGGATCAATAGTTAATCGCAAAACAGTTGTTTACTTTTGAAAAGAATGGGGTAGTTTCCTTCCGTCAAAAGTACTACTTTTAGTCATTAAAATGGAAAGAATGAGCAAAAAAAAAAAAAAAAAAAACCCATGGACCCAGAAAATACTTTCATTTTCTCTACAGTATTTTTTTTTAATTAACTTTTTTAAGTGTCTGATTTTTCAAACAAGGCGTGGTCTTGCTGACGTCACAAATGATGCACTTTGCCGCATCTTTCTACTACGTTTCCACGTTATGATAATCAAGCAGCGAATTACAATTGCGTTCTACGCTTGCTATCAACCATATCGCTGCCAATACACGTGAGTAAAGATGCGAATTAAATATTTTGCACTGTGAATGGCAACACTGAATGGCATTTCATCATTTGTGATGTCATCGGCAGAAACCGTAAACAATGAAAGCGCTCCGATTTAAGTATTTTTTTAAATATTAAACGTAAACAAATTTATCAAAAAATGGTCAGATCCCATGCTTTTAAGCATGCTCTTTCAAAAAAAAAAATACTTTTATAAAATTTCGGAAACGACTCCATTGTGCAAAAACCTCCGTTTCAGACTTCACAAAAAAAAAAAAAAAAAAAAAAAAAAAAAACACTTTTGATTGAAAGTGTAATAAATATTAAGAATAATAATTTAAAGAATAGTATAAAAATATTTTTAATGGAATTATTATTATTATTATTTCTTTTTTTTTTTTTTTTTGACATTAAAGGATGCGAAAAAAAATTACTGTTGAAAACTTTTCTTAGTATAATCTTGTTTGGATTTAGTTACACCTGACAATGAACTGCCACACTTAGAGTAAGTACTCAACAACTCTAGATTTCTCTGAAGGGATTTGTATCAATAGTTAATCGCTAAAAAGTTGCTTACTTTTGAAAAAAAAATGTGCAAAAACCTCAGTTTCAGACTTTGCAAAAATAAATACATAAATAAATAAATAACGCTTTTGATTGAAAGTGTACTAAATATTAAGAATAATAATTTGAAGAATAGTATCAAAAATATTTCTAATGGCATTATTTAGCTTTTTTTTTGACAATAAAAGATGGAGGGAAAAAAGAATAATTACTATTGAAAAGTTTTCATAGCCTAAATTTGTTTGGATTACGTAACACCTGACAATGATCTTCCGCTCTTACAATAATCATGCAATACGCATCATTCTTCTTCCGCTTTGAAAGTTAATCGACACATAGCTTTCGTCGATTATAAAATGTGAAATGAAAGACATGCTTGTGCGGAGGGCATGTTTTTTTTTTAAATTTTACTATTTCCTTTGTATCAAAAGATGGAAAAGTCAGAATTTCTATCAATAAGTTTCAAAGAGGTTTTAAAATATACTTCAATCAGCAGCAAAAATAATCTTCTTGAGAGAAATCTAGAGTTGTTGAGTACTTACTGTAAGTGTGGAAGTTCATTGTCAGGTGTAACTTAATCCAAACAAGATTATGCTAAGAAAAGTTTTCAACAGTAATTTTTTTTCGCATCCTTTAATGTCAAAAAAAGAAATAATAATAATAATTCCATTAAAAATATTTTTATACTATTCTTTAAATTATTATTCTTAATATTTATTACACTTTCAATCAAAAGTGTTTTTTTTTTTTTTTTTTTGCGAAGTCTGAAACGGAGGTTTTTGCACAATGGAGTCGTTTCCAAAATTTTATAAAAGTATTTTTTTTCTGAAAGAGCATGCTTAAAAACATAGGATCTGACCATTTTTTGATAAATTTGTTTATGTTTAATATTTTTAAAAAAAAATACTTAAATCGGAGCGCTTTCATTGTTTACGGCTTCTGCCCGATGACGTCACAAATGATGAAATGCCATTCAGTGCTGCCATTCACAGAGCAAAATATTTAATTCGCATCTTTACTCACGTGTATTGGCAACGATATGGTTGATAGCAAGCGTAGAACGCAATTTTAATTCCCTGCTTGATTATCATAACGTGGAAACGTAGTAGAAAGATGCGGCAAAGTGCATCATTTGTGACGTCAGCAAGACCACGCCTTGTTTGAAAAATCAGACACTTAAAAAAATTAATTAAAAAAAATACTGTAGGGAAAATGAAAGTATTTTCTGGGTCCATGGGTTTTTTTTTTTTTTTTGCTCATTCTTTCCATTTTAATGACTAAAAGTAGTACTTTTGACGGAAGGAAACCACCCCATTCTTTTCAAAAGTAAACAACTGTTTTGCGATTAACTATTGATCCAAATCTTTTGAGAGTCCAGTCTTAATCGTTCTGAAAAGTTTTTGGCCTTTTTTAAACTTAAAAGGGATTTAAAGTAATAAAAAAACTTGTATTTTCTGCGAAATAAACTTTATTTTTTTATTTTAAAAGAACAAAAAACACCCTTATATTCTATTCTACATAGCAAGAGAATAATTTAAATAAGCTACAAAAAAAATGTGATGCAGATCGTAGTAGGTACTTCGGAGATATGACTTATTTAATCTCCCAATTGAAAAAACATAAAAACTGACTTTAGATAAAGAGTGGCAACACCCAACTGTTCATAGAATATTTTCTGTCATTCACACTGAAAAAGAAAAATATTAGCTTGAAATTGATACCAAATTCCGCTTAACTGGTTGAAAAATAAAGAAATTAGAGAGATTTTCTGAATTCATGCCAAAACGATGACTCCGAAAAATGATCAAAAATCGAATTTTTGAAAATATTCTCCAAAGCGTAGTTTTCATTCAAAAAATCTTTAAAAAATAATTTGGACTTTTCTCATAGATATCTATTCGTAAAAAAATAATGGAAAAAAAAATCGGAGACATGACGGCCTGGCGGATTATGTAATTTAGGTGATTTGACATGGAATTATCCATATCTGAAATATGTTGTATGCTGTCATATGTATTGTGTGCGTGTAAAAATTTTGCTCCTTTTGATCCTTCTTTGTACTAAAAACAAATAGTGTATTTGCATTTACTTACTTATTCTAAACTAATCAGCATCGATTAAAATTAAAAGTACGCAACTTTTTAAATATTATCAAACTTAATTACATCCAGGTGTGTTTTGACAGCACATAGTTGGTACGAATAACGAATGGAATGCAAAATAAATCCTAAATCACTCGTAAATAGGGGGAGAGGGAAGGGACCAAAAAAAAAAAAAAAAAAAAAAACAGCAGTAATTCTAAAATCAAATTTAGAAATCTAGCGATTTATTTTCTCTACGATGAACGAGAAAAAAAAATACAAATGTCTAAAACATGGGAATTTTAAATTAACTACCAAAATAATTATTTTTAAAACCTAGAAAATAATTTAACCGAGTCTTTTTTTGAAAATATGTGTTTAAGCAGTTTTTTCTTGGAACATATCCTTAACTATTTTGTGTCATACCTTACTTGAGTTTTTGATATCGAACTTCGCTGACGGATTTTCATAAGAGCTGTTGCCAGTTTTCGGAAAGTAAAAATGACCTTACACTTTCAAAAAATGTTTTTCTTCCATTTGAAAGAAAAAAAATCCACGACTTTCTTTAAAAATTACGCTTTTTCACCTTATACTTTTTGAAACTAAATGCATCTCTGCAATTAAACAGCTACATTTCTTTCTTTTCAAGATTCCGCTTTTAATCTATCTCCTGTAAAATACGACAGCACACGGTCCGACTATTATAAAAGTACAACACCTTTATTTTAGCGATACTGAACTTTTTATTTTCTTATCCATGCTTAAACATTATAAATATTTATTTTAGAAAAAAAATTGAGTCCTTTGTAAAACTATCGTATATAGTTTTATCTTTTCACAAATGTTTTACAAAAAAGCATTTTTGTGATGGAAGAACGAAAAAAAAAAGCACTTTAACTTTTAACGAAAAACTAGTTATTCCTTACTACGGAAAAAATAAACAACAATTATTCTTGAACTAGTGGTACACGCACGGCTTTGCCCGTAGTTGAAAAATTAAAAGGTCAGTCGGTTCGCCTGTATATTTACAAATAATGCATGACGAATTTCTCGCCAATTGGCTATGTTCATTCGCTCTTCCATTCCACGTCATGATAATTTCGTAATTTACTCGTCCATCTTATGCTAATTTTGCTCTGGAAAATGTTCTTAAAATTGAAATAGAAGAAGAACAAAATAGAATTTTCGAAAAATCGCTTCGAGGTGCACACCCCCATGCTACAAACTAACTTTGCACCAAAGTTCATGAAAATCGGCCGAACGGTCTAGGCGCTATGCGCGTGACAGAGATCCAGACATCCTGCAGACATCCAGATAGAGAAACTTTGAGCTTTATTATTAGTCAAGGTAAAGAAGTGTTTCTTCTAGTCCTCTTTCTTCAACCACCCTTTAGATTCTTCAAATATCACCAAATCTGAAAAACTCTTAACTCTAAACTTTGAATTACTTCTAGGTTGCTTTCGTTTAAAGAGATAAACTTAATTCAAAATTTAACCATTAATATTTTTGTGAATATAAACTTAAATTTGTTCTGGGTTCATATTTGTGTGTAGAATTCATTTCGCGCGGTCCACACTCGTAAATAATTTTCATATTCTTAAGATCCGTGCCAGAGATATTAATTGAAAACATTCCGTTAAAATCGTGACGTTTTTGAGTAGATAAAAGATGTACGACAAATTTGAGCTGATATTGCTAAGTGGTCCCCAAATTCGTGTCAAAGCCGTTGCCAAATACCAAACAACAGCCGAAGGCGGTTATAATTGGCGAACGTAGCGAGCTGGCATCGACTCATACACTAAAAAAACAACTTTTACTTCAAAATAATTTATCTCATATTAAATTAAGTTAGCATAATTATGAATTAAGTTTTAAAAGCTTAAATGTCTAGTACTAAAACTCTGGTGAAATATGTGCATTTCAAAAGATTTCTGAAATAAAAAGAAAATCCGAAAGCTCTTCTACGAACCACCAAATTTTAACAATTAATGCTTTGAAGTGCATATTGATCTCACCGTTCTAAAAAAAGTAGTTAAAGTCAGGAAAAAAGTCTGGTGATCTTGCATTTGATAATGATCGTGTTAGATAATTAAATTTCACAGGTTTATTTTATCGCTCTAAATGTTCGACGTAGTCTTTAACGGAAAGCCTGCAGTTTACATGTAATCTTGTTTTTTCTTAATTTAAGCGCAAAATAACGGAAAATTTCTTCTCTCTCTCTCTTTTTCTTGGATACATTGAGCCTGACATGCTTTTGTACATAGTAAGGGGGGAGCGGGAAGCTCTATAACGAATGAACAATACTAGTTGAATAAGAATCTAAATGGACCTCTAATGGAACAGATGACTAAATCTTTTGGTACAAAGATTCAAGACTAATATTTATGAAAAAAAAACCTCCGTCGGCAAATGAGATTTGTATTTCAGTGAAAAATTCGGTAAAACAAGATTGATAGGTAAAACATTCAAATGTTGTTTTTCTATATTAAATTCAGCTTACAGTCAAATGTAAATAATTGGTCCGTAGAAGTCGAAATTTTTTTAAACAATGAGCTTGAGCGTATGTTGTATATGACTAAAATATCATTGAACATCTTTTGAAAGTTACGGATGATCAATTGACCATCAGTTTAAAACATATTTGAAATACATACAGTGAACAAAGTTTTATACTGTTGTTTATCTTATTGTTACTACTCTGTAACACCAATGTATATATTTGTTTCTTAGATATTTTTTAAATTAAACATGCTCACCAAACATATCGATCGTGAAGAAACGGTTTTCTTTATCGGTTTTCGATTTGAAAACTTATTTAAATTTTAAAAGTTTAAACAAATTAAAGTTCTACATGGAAACTTGAATCTTGATAACTCCTAATCTAAGAAATGGATTCGACAAACTTTATTAGAAATATCATTTAAGGCAACCTTTTAGGCTCAGTGCCCCCTTTGAGCACTGTGTATGTTATAATAATAAACCGCTGGTGCTTCAGAATACACATTATGCTTTTAAGTACTAAGAAAAATATTTTATTTTACTTTTTGTCTACTCAAATTTAAACTTGACAACTATGGCTTTTTTTTTTTTTTTTTTTTGTAATTTAGGCATGCATTTTTAAAATTTGTGCGTAGGGGAGATCGGGGCAAGATGACGAGCCCGACAAGATGACGAATGTCTTAATTTTTGCGTTTTTTACTAGAAAACAGCATCAACTGAATACTACCGGCTCTCCTATCGACTGTTCGTTCCTCAATGGTATAAAGACGGTGAAATTGTCATATTTGTAGTAGTTCTGACGCTCTGATTGTTTACCGCTGCTACGTTATAACTTTTATACATGTGTAAATAAGCTCTGCTAAAGATACAAGAATGATAGATTGTTTCTCTTTAGTCTTTATGAGTAACTTAGTTTATATACTGTCTATTACCATGAAGAAATGTCTATTAGTTGCCTTTCTTTATGGCAATGAAGACGAATCCTTTCAAACAGGCAGTCCGGGGCACGATGACGGGCCAAAACACGGGGCAAGATGACAATACTTCTTCTTAACAAGTCCTGATTGTAAAGAGGAATATTGTGACGCTCCAACAGAAGAATGGTTCTAGTGTTGCAATGCCGAGAGTAGTGGCGTGAGGAATGTTCCAATTACGAAAATGGCGTTTTTATTTGTGACTATTGTTAGCTGCACAATTAAACACTTCAACATTACTTTGTTATTCATTACGCTTAGTTTGATGCTTTGTAAGTTGTAAAAATGCGGTAAAAATTTGTTAAAATATGTAATATATTCAAAAAATAAATTGTGTTCAACCTTTTTCAGTGTTGTCATCTTGCCCCGAGGCCAAAGTCATCTTGCCCCAGTACTGGGGCGAGATGACGATTTGTTAAGGTTATGAAAAATAAAAAATATGCTTCATTTATTTCATTTGAAAATTTTAATGGTACTATATTTAATACTACAAAGAACCACTCTAACAGCTCATGTAAAGGAAATTTTATTATCCTGAAAAATAAATTAATAAACAACAAAAATTGTTAGCATAGTCATCTTGCCCCGATCTCCCCTACATATAGAAGCACTATACTCGTTACCGACTTCTGTGCTGAGACGGTAAAGCTATACAGTGACCGCCTCTTATATGAATCACGTTTCTTCTAAACAGTTTTGATTCTATAAAGCGGCTGTTTCAATAAAGCGACTAATTCAATAAGGTGGATTTTGTTCTGTTTTTGACAGTTTGATTCATTAAAGCGGATGATTCAACTAACCACTGATTCAATTAACCGGCGCCCACTGTACTTAAATACTATAAGATTTTGCATTAAAAGTCTTAAGGGGTCTAAGGACCTTTAATCTTCAGAATTTTCGATTTTCTGGAAAAAATATATGTTATGCATAATTTTATTCTGAACAATTTGATACCTTATTTATTACCATACGCCAAAAACTTTTCGAGTTATTGTAAAAATGCGTAAACTTTCCCCGTAGAGATTTATGTTAACAGCAGCTGTTTAAGCCTCTTTTTCTCAGGTGCCCATTTCCTCGGTTTTCTCGTTTTGCGCGCATGATATTTCAGAAAGTTTCTTATATATTTTCGTAAAACTTTTCATGCATGTTTGTCTGATACATCTTAACGATCTGAACCTAAATTTCAACTAAAAAATTAAAGTTAATATTTAAAAATAAATATTTTTTTACCCAAAATTTTGGAAATTTTTGATATTAACTTACCAAATTTCAAAAAAATAAATAAATAATTTTAAAAAATAAATACATTTAGGTTCAGGTCATAAATATAAACAAGATAAACATACATTAAAAGTTTTACGGACATATATAAGAAACTTTCCGAGATATCATGCGCGCAAAACGAGAAAACCGAAGAAACCGGCACCTGAGAAAAAGAGGCTTAAACAGCTACTGTTAACATAAATCTCTACGGGGGAAAGTTTAGGCATTTTTACAATAACTCGAAAAGTTTTTGGCGTACAGTAATAAATAAGGTATCAAATTGTTCAGAATTAAACTGTGCATAACATATATTTTTTACAGAAAATCGAAAATTTTGAAGTTTAAAGGTCCTTAGACCCCTTAACTGGATTTGATTTAAAAAGACCGAAGAGTTACTGATAAAGTGAATACCGAATTCGATCTGGTATTACAGAGACTTAAATTTTGAATCAATTGTTTCTTCCAAGAAATTATTACGTAAAGACAAAAACTTTCCTTTTTCCCCTAAAATAATCAACAAGAAAAAATTGAAATAAATTTTTCGTTTCGATTTGAGTACCTGAGAATGACTCATTATTCTTTCTTATACGAAACCTAATTGAGGAAAATCCTCAATTACTTTTCCAAAAATAGAAATGAGAAAAAAGTAGTGCCCTGGATGAAAATAACTAAAAACGTAGTAATTTTCAAAGCATCTATATTTTTAATAGCGATCGAAAATCAATGGTTTCTTGCTAAATAAAATGATGAACTAGTTATTTGTTACAGTTCTTGGACGGGATGAACTTAAGTATTGCAGAAAGCTTTATGATTGTTTTCAATACCACCGGCAAAATACTTTCAGGTGAATAAATTGCTTTTCTCCATTTCGGAGACATAAAGAAAAAGAAAATCGCTAGTGGGTTGTGCTCGAAATTCATTCAAAATTGATGTGTTTGAAAAAGGGAAATAAAAAAGAAAAAAAATACTAATTGTAAAAACATTTTTATAAAATAGTATGGATTTCTTAAAGTTTAGACGGTTTATTTAACGTAAAGAAAGTGCACTTACGGAAAGAGGTATTGATTTATGAAGTTTTCATTTTTGGAATTTGACTCATATGATTTTCATAAGCGTTTTAATAAAAGAATGTGTATAATAATTTCTCATAAATAATTTTTTTTTTCTATATGTATCGTGTGAAAGTCGATTTTCAAGGATCTCGCCGCGCACCGTACGTTTGTATCTTGAAATGACCGGTCCCTTTAGATTTTGGACTTAGCGTAGATTATTTTGAGTAGTCAAATGCTTGAGGATTTATCCAGAAACTTTTGTAGTGTAAGGAACGTGTAAGGTCTAGTATACTTCCGCCAGTGTTTTGACCCTGAGTAAAGTTAGAGCCCAGAAACAAATAAAATTTTTAAAAACTTTTAGGATTATTTCATAAAAAATTACCATTGAAAAGTTGCTTAGCTGTATCATATGAGCAGTTTATTTCGCTACACTGAAAATTGTCTGTGCACATTGGAAAAACATTATATTCAGAAAAAGTGATCCAGTTGTCCAAATATGCACTAAAACATGTTCCGAATGCACTCTGCTGAAGGAAAAATGTACTGAAAAGTTCCCCCAATGTGTCCCGATCAGGATATATATCAAATTTAAACTTAGTAACACATTTGAGAATAGATAGGGACACATTTGAGAGCAGGTTGGAGCACATTTGAGAATAGATCAGGAACCCATTTGAGCACACTTGGAGAAATCATCAGATTTTTCGTACAAGTAAAATTAGCCTTCCCTGATCAAAAACTGCCCGTAATCAGACGGCGATGGACTAGTTTGTCTAGTTTATCTTAAAAATTGTTTGCTGAGAAAAAATGTATATTTGTAATACTGTTTTTCAATTTGTCTCTCTTAAACTTTTGCGTTGAATATCAGACAAAATTGCTGAATTCAAAATGTTCCTGACAGAAAGTTCATTAATGATTGAAATTTACTGAAAAATAATGCTGCATAATTTTAGAAAATGAATTTGATATCAGTTCTACATCATAAATCATCCCCCCCCCCCCACCATGAAAAAAGCTTATATTGTTTTTAGAATCAATTTCAAATATCTAAAATAATATGCAACGTTGGATTGAAAATGAGGATTGATATGCGGGAATGTAAGTGCATTTAGTTAGAACTTCTTTTTAAAGATGCAGTTGTGTAAGAAGAATTTTTACCATACTTGAATAAAACTGCTTTAAAAGAATAAGGAAAAAATCCAGTAGAAACTCCGCTCATAGAAACAAAAAACATGCTATATCAACTAAAATAAAAGAAAATATTTGCATTACGTCCTTTATTAGTATTGAACCTCAAAAATCTATATTTACAGCATTTAAGATCAGCAATAAAGCTAGTCATAATATTACTTAATAGTTTGATAACTCTTTTACCCTGATTTTTCAGCTAGGGGGAGCATAATTAGTATTGAAAGTATACTGATTCATACCCAAGTTTAGTGGGGTAATTCTGGGTCAGTATAGTATCTGATATTTTAGTTGCTTTTCTCATTTATTTCTATGTGAATAATATCAGTATTAACTTCAACTTATCCTTTTCTAGGCTCAAATTTTCTCTCAAAAAGAAATTTTAATGCTCCAAGTGCAACATTGGATGATATATCATCTTCAATTGCTGCTAAAGTATGCCCTTTTGGCTAGTAAATCAATTCCAGCTTTGAAGATAAACTATTTCAGCATGCAATAATGGCACACATCAAGTACCAAAATAAGAAAAAAAATAATATGAATCCCTATAGTATCAAATAAGGGGATAAATTTAATAGTTATTACAAATCTTGACTTGTATCTTGGAGCTGCAAGGAAAAAGAAGCAGAAGAGAAATCAAATGCAAAACACAGATGTAGGATGAAGTCACTAAGAAATATCCCTGCTTGCGAAAAAAATAAAAATACCTCAACAAGCTGATATAGACAGCCCCTAAATACAAAATCAGCTTATTTTGGAAGAGTTTATGACAACCGGAAAAAAGCGGGAAGAATCTGCAATAACTCAATTGCAAAAATGTTCATTCTTTAAAAATGTTAAAAGATAGTACCACAACCGAATTTATTCTGTACTTGAACATCAGATAGACTTTGTAATGAATGATGATAGCGACATATTCTATAATGGGAAAGTAACTTAAAATTTGGACAAGGAAAAAGCAAAAATAAATTTTCTGCAAAAAAGGTGTCGGAAATTTTATTTTTCCAAGCGAGACATATTTGGAGAAATTTGAAATTGCAATTGCATTTTTTCGGTCTAGTTAATTGAACTTGTAAAGAAAAAACTTTGCAGTTGACAGAAACATGATTGTTGAAGGTTGCATACAAATATTCAAGAAATTTCTTCCCGGAATCGTGGGCTTAGAGCAAAGAGCAATAATTTATTGTAGTCGACTAGTTACAGTAACATCAAATTATTTCAATATAAAGAAATACTTCTTCAATATAAAAATTTTTATCATTAAAAAAAAATCTCTTTGTGTGCTGATAAACATTAATTTAGAATGGTTAATTACTTTTGACAGGGCTTACTTTAAAAAAGGGAATGTCCCATATTCACCCCATGTGTGACCCATAATTGCTCCGATCCGGGGTGATTCTTGTTCATTGATTTAATTTAAATAAAATAAATAATAATGCAATTTTAGGTAAAGAATTTGAATAATTTCTTAATTATTTTAGCTTACTCCATGCCAAATTAAATCATTTTATCTTTTATACTTATGAAAATATTTAGATGCTACGGTTTTTTGACCCATATTTTCCCCGTCTGGCCCTAATTATCCGAAAATAATCCTTCACAGTCAATTATTTTTAGACTTTTTCGATCATCTATAGCGAAATTTTTATTTTACCGAAGTGTGAAGGAAGCCGGCGGAGACACTAGGATTTTGTCTGAAAACCAGAAACTGGGGACGTCTGGCAAGCGTAATTTAAATCCATTTGTAAACGTAGAAGGAGATTGGTGGAAGTGATTTTAAAGTTACTTTAAAACAAGTTACAAGTAACTGTTCGTATAAGTTGATGCATTATAGAAAAAGTTCTTATCTCAAAAAACCCAACCTTGTCTTGAAAAATTAAAATTTGCACAGTAATAATTATTTTTGCAGATGTTTTTACAAAACCTTCAATTATTTATAACTATATAAGGATGTTATACTCGTTCCAACCACAACGTATTAATAGTTAGCATTAAAACTTTTTGAGCTATTAACTGCTCAGCGGTACGTCTTTTGCTTACTGAGCATTTTCTCTAATATCTTTCTTTAAAAACCCAGCTCACGACCGTGGACATCCATAAAAACAATAGCCTTCAGCATATGCCCAAAAGTTCGCGCTTATGAGTTTATGGCTCTTCATTGAAAATGCTCTAATTATGTCAGCAGAAATGACTTTAAAGAATTCAGTGAAACTGCAGTTCTCTGAGACAAAGAATGCAAACAATCATTTCTTTGGAATGTTCGATTGCTCTCAATTGCGCCTTCCAAATTACTTCATTAGATGAAATTCTTGGACTACTTTCAAAAATAATTCATCTTGGCTTTTAACGGTAACCACGGAGCAGAACTAATTTCATGCTACAGTTTAAAAAAAAATATAAAAAATCTTATTCTGTTTCCGGCTGGAAATACGATTAATAAGCGACGGCATGGCGGGCGCTTTTTTTAGTAAGAGAAGAAAAAAAAACTTTATTTTTTTATGAGTATTTTTACATTTCCCTCTTTTCTGTTGTATTAAGAGAGATTTTTCACTTTACAACGAATATTGCGAATATTCTTTTATTTGCATAACGGATATCTGTCAGATGATTAGTTGAGCTAGGTTCATGTAACTAGAAGCTGCAAACAGTTTAATTTCAATAAGAAATTTAAATGTTGTTCCATTAGGGATTATTGAAAATTATTCCTTTACGTCTGGCTACTCCACATAGTAAAAACTATATTATATTAAACTGGATGTATGTGGGTGTGTGCGTGTCTCTTCAAAGATTATGAAGAACCAGAGACGCAGAAAACAGTCAGTGCCTTTGTCGCATTATTATGTGGCATGTTAAAGATCCCGTGAGTGCCTTTTTGGCTCAGGCACTCTCTGTCAAATTAAATTCCTTGTCCTACGCAGCCCCTTTGGAAGAGGAGAGGGGGTAATTTAACAATCAAACAAAATGATATAAAATCAGCGCAGTGCAAGCCTCGATAAATAAATAATAAATTACTACCTGTATAATTTCCCTTCTGATCTGATGGGCATGATCACGATAAAAATGTATTGCGAAATTCACTCTTTAATTTGAAACTGAGTAAGCATCTTGTGTAACTCATTGTTATGACAAAAACTTCATTATGGGCAATGCATTTATATGTTCATTAAAATATTTTTTATTTTCTTCAGACACCTTTTTTGCCAGCCATGTTCAGTCCTATCTGCACAATCACCATCTTCTTATGCTTCATTGTATCATCATTTGATTATTCCTGGTCTCTCCCAGCTCATGATGCCAATTTGAGGTTAGATTAATTCTTTTAGCATATTATTACAAATTTTGTAAACAGTTATTATTCTTATGTTTTTATGTGCTTACTTTGTTTTGATCATGCTAAATTTGATGTGACATTTATTTCCTAAATTTTCACTCAAAATTACCTTACAATTATCAGATGGATAATTAAAGAAAAAACTAGTTCATAAAATAAGTAAATAAAGAGGTTTACAAAGCCTGCGGTGTTTAAAATTTTCTTTTAAATTAGTTTTTATACCTAGACGCAAGTATATTTATTTCTGTTTGATTTTGGGGAAAAGCACTATTTCAAACTGACCCCTGGAGAGGTTTTTTTTTTTTTTTAAACAAGGTTTAGATGTTATCAATAAGCTTGTAGAGAACGTAAATTCTTTGAAAATACTTCCAACTTACTTTTTTTAATAATATTTCCTACACTCAAAAAGTTTACGAAGCAAATATTTGGTGCCGAAACCACTACGCACCGAATTGAACTGCGCCGAAGCGGTCGGAACCGAATCACCGTGACGAAACGATCGCGTCAAAACGGAAACGCCGAATCGTAACATTTTTTAATATCACGTGCGTTTTTGTACTATTTCAAAATGTTCTTCAAGATTACCATGTTGCAACAAGAATGTAAATTTTAATTTCTTATTTTGTTTGTGAAAATTTTGTTTCTCTTAATAAATAAGAAAAGCAAAAACTTTGTTTTGTATAACATTGATTTTTCTTTACCTATTTTTAATATTTTTTTATTGACACTCCGCGTTATTTTTTCAGACCAACATTTTTAATTTTGAGGAATGTATGTCAAACTGCTTTATCTGGACCTATTTTCCTACATTGTCTAAATATCGTTTATTATTATATAGAATGCCTATGCTGCGATCACGGAAAAGATAGACTAGAAGTAGGCAAAGAAATGCTCCATTTGGCGACGTTAATTACGCGTTTGGCTTGGACAAGAACTCATTGGTGCCAAGTAGCCGGCGTATGCGAACAGAATTGGTTTACTTTGCTTTTATTCCAAAGAAAATCTCCAAATTTGGCATAGAGACAAACTATCTGGCAACCTATTTGTTTGTTTCAGTCTGTGTTTACCGTGAACTAAGTTTTTTTTAAATAAGTATTATATACAATATATTCAGTAAATTACCGCCCATTAGCTAGGGCTAAAGCAGAAATACATCGCCAGCTCAGTCATTTCCAGCCGAGGACTGCAGTTTCGTGCTTATTAGCACTCATCAGCCCGGCATAGGAAAGTGACTGAGCTGGAGATGGAAAACCTCTTAAGGAAGCCAAGAGTGCCCAACAAACTGGTAGCTAATATAGAATTAGCACAGACCAGACGAGTGACCGAAGCAATGGTTCGGTTCAACTCGAAGATTGAAGGCAAGGCATGGTATATTCAGTAAATTACCGCCCATTAGCTAGGGCTAAAGCAGAAATACATGAACTACACCGCCAGCTCAGTCATTTCCAGCCGAGGACTGCAGTTTCGTGCTTATTAGCACTCATCAGCTCGACATAGGAAAGTGACTGAGCTGGAGATGGAAAACCTCTTAAGAGGTTCCTCCTAATCTAAGATAACGTTGATTGAAAGTATACTTACATGCTACTTTAATTTTATATTTTTACTTGTCTGTCAACAGGTCAAAGAGATCAGTGGATGTGGATAATCCAGAAGATGTATTCAGAGTGCTCTTTAAGCTCGCTCAAGACGTAATTGATTCTGATAACGGGATCCAGTATGTAGATTTTTTTAATTTTAGTATTTGACGCAAGTGAAATGTTAAAAAAAAAAAATGTATGTTGTTTCTCAATCTTAGATGCAAAATATCAACTTATGCCTAATTTCGTAATTAGTAAAAATGGTAATATAGAACTGTCTCACTCTGACTCTCATTTGTTATTTGTGAATTGAAGCTAGCGTAACAGCTATTCACTGTTAAACAGTTCGAAGTCTTGATTCATCATGTTCATCTGAAGTAGTCACAGCTGATAACATTATTACGTAATGTTTCTTCTCTTCTTCCTCTTCGGAATTTTAAAATAAATATTTTTTTGTTTCTTTAGTAAAGAAATTGAATTCTCCAATTAAAAAAAGTACTTTTAATTGCATATTTTCATAAAGTATGAAATAATCAACAACGAGCGAGAAGAATAGCTTTCACACTCCGTCAAAAAGTTCCAATTCTTCTATTTTCTTTTGTTGATGCCACTCCAAGAAAATCAATAAACAGCGAAGACATATAATTAAATTAAATGATGCAAGAAAATATAAAGCGTTGCAGACGATAGTAAATTCATAAAAAGTAAATGTAAGCGCAGCAAATGATAAATTTACAAAACTCGTTCTATTTTGAACTGTTTTTTTTTTTTTTTTTTTCCAAACATTTACGTTCCAGAGCCTTCTGGAAACACTATTAAAATGAGGTTTAAGACTTTTATTTCATGTTACCTAGAAGAAGATCCTTTGTATATCTTGCGTTGTCGGAACATAATAAATATAAGAAAATGACATAATAAAAGTAAGTGGAATAAATGTTCGAAAAGCTGTATTCCGATTTGAAAAGAAACATTGAAAACCCATACGAAAATTTTTGCTCTCAGCCGCTTCAATTATTTTTGCATTCCTTTATGAAGGTATAGGATTTCTTAGGAAATTCTGTTCTATTTTTGTTATGACGCACAAAGATTCTCTCAAGAACTTAAATGATTTTTTAAAGTCGGCCAATTAATTTTGTCGCAAGAAAATACGATACATCTACAACGCAACTGTTGCAAAGATAAACTTTAGTTTATAATATATTTTCACCATAAAACCACCTAAGAATACATGATAACTGAAAACAATATCGAAATTTCGATCTATCAAAACATCCAAGTTTCAAGAAAATATCTCATTTTTTTCTGCGGTTACTTTTAAATAAAATCACGCATCCTCATAGATATATATAGTTGCCGAATCCTCGTATATATAACTGCTAAAATCACTGATCGAGTAACGCTCTGGAGTCACTAACAAAGAGGCTCGCGCCATAGCTTTGCGTGACGTCCTTATTTTACTGTTGAAGCACCAAAAATTCAGTAAGTTATTTATAAATTTATTACATTTTTTAGCAATGTTTGACATGCAGGCAAATGCTTTATTTTGACAAGTCTGAACTGGATCCGGGAACTTAACTGTTTTACTGGTAAAACTAATATTAGGATATGAGAATGAAGAAACGAAAAAGTGGCCAACAATGACCACTATCTACTGGAGCACTCTCGCGGGGGGACTACTGGAGCTTTTGGCTTGATCCACTGGAGCTAGGGTTAAAATTTCATCTATCAAAATATCAACAGGAGATTATTTCGTTCAAATATAGAAGTAATTTTCACCCGCCATACCTTGACAGGCGATTTTCTAGTGTATAATAAAAGCACAATCCTTATTTAAAATTAATTAAGTTCCGTCTCTGTCATGTTCCAAAAATAACGGGACGCGGGAGCGTCCCGCACCGCCAAGGAAACCAAACGTCAGCAGCCAGCAGAAGCAAATCCACCGCCAAAGACGAAAGGAAATAAAAGCGACCAAGACCAAGATCACACGACAGAACAAGTTGGGGTTTTTTGGTTTTTTCACCCCTCTGTATCTCAGCCCCATGAAGACTCCCTAGTTGGTTTTTTGTACCCTCAATCTCTAGTGGCCCCTGACGCCGTAAACCAATATACAATCCCCTGGACCATCAGGGGGAGGAGGTTTTAAAGTTATAAAATCGCTGTTCAAAAAGTTTTCGCTTTCTTTGACAGGGCTACAGCCCAGACGAAAAAAGGAATCAAGCTGAAATTTCGGACACACATTCCTTGTGCCCTACTGATGTGCCTTTTGTGCCATTTGCCCCCCTCCCCTTCCCCCCTCGTTTTTATCCCCCAAATTGTACCTTCCCGGGGTTCTATCACAGTCCCCCGGGGGGGCTACGGTAATGATTTTTCGTATACATATTCTCGGGGAGCCATTGAGTACATATACAAAAATTCAACCCCCAGGGACATTATGGGCCGGAGTAATTGAAGTTTGAAAATAACTAATTTTCCCTAAATTATTATGTACTTACTCTCAGCTCATAGGGTTTGTTTATCTCGGACTGCAATTGCAAGGTTAGAACAGATCTAACAGTTATTCCAAAGTTGTCTTAGGAAATGAAATTCAATCAAGACTAAAATATATCCAACAGTTGCAACTAGACGTTAAATCGCGGATATCACAAATTTGCCACAGCGACTGTGCATGCGCGCAGACTTAGCTCATTGTTCTTTGTGTTTTCATATTCTATGTAATTTGTTTATACTTAAGCAGAAAAACAAATTAATGAATGAGATTAGAATGCTGTCCTCCCCCCCCCCCAAAAAAAGGTTTGCCGATACGAAAGTTCCTTCCCCCTGTTTTTCATTTTTTATATATTTATGGAGGGAAGAAATTTTAAATGTCGGCGCGAAACTGGGGTTAAACCATTACAATATTTTACGTGACAAATTATATGAAACCGTACGCATATGAATACGGCACATATAACTTTTTAATTGAAAGCGAAAAATAGCACTTTTTTATTGGTTTGCTTATTTTCGAAATTAATGGATTTTTCACAAACAACACATAATGAATTGAAAATATATGAAATACGTGTGTGGGTATCCGTGCTCTGCAGTAATTTGTTAGCTGAAAAAATTTTTGCAATTAATTTAAGCAAGACTTTTAGTGAGCTTAGTCCGCGCGCAACATGCGCATTCGCTATGGCAAATTTGGGATATCCGCGATTTGACATCGAGTAAAGTTGTATAAATCTTCTGACACATTCAAATTTAAAATATTTAATGGCTTTTTTTTTCTTGAGTTTGAACTTTTAAACAAAACTAGGTATTAAACAAGACAAAGACTTCTATCAAGAAAAAGATTAATCACCAAACAATTAAAATTATCCCATAAAACGTAAAATAATCCACGATTTAAGAAAAAAAGTAATTAAACAAGAAAGGGAAAAGCTAGATTAAAATAGCCCTCAAACTGTAAAACATTTAAAGAAACCTTCATGAAAATGTTGAATAATCTGTCAAATAAAGAAACTGTAGTAGACTTTATTGCGAAGTTGTAAAATACTCGAAAACAATATAATTTAAAATATAGTATTTTATTATCCAAGAAGTTTTCTTTGCAACAGAGAGGATACAAGGATTGCAATAAAATTTAAGCCGTCCAATTCGCGCAAAATGAACATAGAATCTTAATAGTCAGAAATAACTTGACGTAAAATTAGGCTAGCCATTATTGTTCCTTAAAAACACAAAACAGCGTTGTTTCAATTGAAAATTTTCTGACTTGAAGTTCTCAATTCTAAAAATACAGACAAAGTAATAATATCAATCCAAAAAGATGTGATATCTTATCAAAAACAACCCTGTTGTAAAAATTTCCCCGCCAAGAAAACCTTTAACTTTTCCGCAGAAAAAAGAAAACCTGCATCCTAAACCCAAATATCCTCAGCCATAAAAAGTATGATATCTAGTTTGCCCGCCAAGTATCTGCCAAACTATCATCCTCCCTTTTCTACTTTTTCATCACAGCTACTTCCATTAGAACCTCCTCCCACCTTCAACTCCTCAGAAATATGGATAGATCTGTTAACTTGTTTATCTTGTTTGGCGGGAAGCTTTTCAAAGTGAAGTGGTTGCTTGGTGAGCAAAAAGCTTCCCGCCAAACAAGATAAACAAGTTAACAGATCTATCCATATTTCTGAGGAGTTGAAGGTGGGAGGAGGTTCTAATGGAAGTAGCTGTGATGAAAAAGTAGAAAAGGGAGGATGATAGTTTGGCAGATACTTGGCGGGCAAACTAGATATCATTACTTTTTATGGCTAAAGGTTTTTGGGTTTAGGATGCAGGTTTTCTTTTTATGCGGAAAAGTTAAAGGTTTTCTTGGCGGGGAAATTTTTACAACAGGGTTGTTTTTGATGAGATACAGTTTACGAGAGGACCATTCCCTTGGAAAGACAAGTTTCAAAATCTAATCAACATTACTTCCTATCAGGGGCTCCATATATGTATCAGTTTTTCTTTGAATCCTCGCGCTATTTCTTAGTAAACAGCAGCTACGATTGTTGATAAAACTGTTTCATTGTGTCGCATCTTATTGGAAACAGAATTTAACTAGCTCCAGTCTCTATCAGTGTGTACAGTAGCGTGGTTCAAAACAACTTTTTTTCAGCTAGAATCCAGGACACCCCCTATTTTTTTTAAGACTTACTAATAATATTATGCTGTAAAAGTTTTACTTCTTACTCAAAATTTAAGAGGGTGTTCAATGGTCCCTTAATTTAACATTAACGTAACATGGAAAATGCCACAATTTTAGAAACATTTAATTTCTCCAGCTGTTTTTTTTTTTTTTTTTTTGTAAATAATTATTTTATTGCTATGTGTATGCATATTACTATTGTATATTATGATATGTAGCAGTTTTTTCAGTTTAATGTATTTTTTAACCCCCTTCCCATACTTATAAAGTCTGAAGGGGGGGTTGAGCACCCTCTTTCAGTTGAAATAGGAAGCTAAAATTCTTCCAGTATATTACTATCCACAAGTCGAAAAACATTGAGGGGTATCTCGTTATCTAAGAGAAACTTTTTTTACATGTATTTTTGAAGCACCCTAGTGTACAGGTGTGCCCACTGGGATGAGGCTAGGGAAGTTTTGGCGCAGACTGCGAGATAAAATTTTAGGAGAATTTCTAGAATTATGTCTCTCTTTCTTTTTTTTTTTTGTGTGTGGGGGGGGGGGGGATCTCGTCTTGGGGGAGGGCTTCATAATATTTTAGAAGGTGTTCTATTACTATTGAAGGGTACATATGTACATCAATTTTTCTACGAATCCTCGGAACAAGGAAAACATTCGATTGCGCTTTTCCTGCTTTGAAGAGATGGGCACTCCTGATTTCAGACTGTTAATATACTTTTCTGATATTGTATTGATATCAATAGATACTTCCTTGAGATACAGTTTATGATGTTTGGTGTCTCCGGAAACAGTCGCTTATAAATAATAAAAAAGATTAATTTATGCCCAAAATTAACATTTTCATCTACGTTTACAGTATTTTAAAAACCGCAGTGAGAAACAGTTCTTAGCTTTTCCGTTTTCTTTTTATGCGACGTCTTTTATTATTTTGTTACTGATATAAATATTTAGTTACTATTGGCTTACATTAATTTGTCTAACTTGTTTTCGCCTACACGATATAAAATACTCATTTTTTTTCATTTATATGTACTTACAGCAGTGACAAGCGCGGCATTGACCTTGGCCTCTCTAGAGGATTCTCCGGAAGCCAAGCAGCCAAGCATCTAATGGGC